>NC_087384.1:0-150000 GCF_963675165.1 Halichondria panicea
CTAACCCTAACCCTAACCCTAACCCTAACCCTAACCCTAACCCTAACCCTAACCCTAACCCTAACCCTAACCCTAACCCTAACCCTAACCCTAACCCTAACCCTAACCCTAACCCTAACCCTAACCCTAACCCTAACCCTAACCCTAACCCTAACCCTAACCCCTAACCCTAACCCTAACCCTAACCCTAACCCTAACCCTAACCCTAACCCTAACCCTAACCCTAACCCTAACCCTAACCCTAACCCTAACCCTAACCCTAACCCTAACCCTAACCCTAACCCTAACCCTAACCCTAACCCTAACCCTAACCCTAACCCTAACCCTAACCCTAACCCTAACCCTAACCCTAACCCTAACCCTAACCCTAACCCTAACCCTAACCCTAACCCTAACCCTAACCCTAACCCTAACCCTAACCCTAACCCTAACCCTAACCCTAACCCTAACCCTAACCCTAACCCTAACCCTAACCCTAACCCTAACCCTAACCCTAACCCTAACCCTAACCCTAACCCTAACCCTAACCCTAACCCTAACCCTAACCCTAACCCTAACCCTAACCCTAACCCTAACCCTAACCCTAACCCTAACCCTAACCCTAACCCTAACCCTAACCCTAACCCTAACCCTAACCCTAACCCTAACCCTAACCCTAACCCTAACCCTAACCCTAACCCTAACCCTAACCCTAACCCTAACCCTAACCCTAACCCTAACCCTAACCCTAACCCTAACCCTAACCCTAACCCTAACCCTAACCCTAACCCTAACCCTAACCCTAACCCTAACCCTAACCCTAACCCTAACCCTAACCCTAACCCTAACCCTAACCCTAACCCTAACCCTAACCCTAACCCTAACCCTAACCCTAACCCTAACCCTGACCCTGACCCTAACCCTAACCCTAACCCTAACCCTAACCCTAACCCTAACCCTAACCCTAACCACAACTCTAGCTGTTGTTAGAGTACTTAACCACAACTCTAGCTGTTGTTAGAGTACTTAACCACAACTCTAGCTGTTGTTAGAGTACTTAACCACAACTCTAGCTGTTGTTAGAGTACTTAACCACAACTCTAGCTGTTGTTAGAGTACTTAACCACAACTCTAGCTGTTGTTAGAGTACTTAACCACAACTCTAGCTGTTGTTAGAGTACTTAACCACAACTCTAGCTGTTGTTAGAGTACTTAACCACAACTCTAGCTGTTGTTAGAGTACTTAACCACAACTCTAGCTGTTGTTAGAGTACTTAACCACAACTCTAGCTGTTGTTAGAGTACTTAACCACAACTCTAGCTGTTGTTAGAGTACTTAACCACAACTCTAGCTGTTGTTAGAGTACTTAACCACAACTCTAGCTGTTGTTAGAGTACTTAACCACAACTCTAGCTGTTGTTAGAGTACTTAACCACAACTCTAGCTGTTGTTAGAGTACTTAACCACAACTCTAGCTGTTGTTAGAGTACTTAACCACAACTCTAGCTGTTGTTAGAGTACTTAACCACAACTCTAGCTGTTGTTAGAGTACTTAACCACAACTCTAGCTGTTGTTAGAGTACTTAACCACAACTCTAGCTGTTGTTAGAGTACTTAACCACAACTCTAGCTGTTGTTAGAGTACTTAACCACAACTCTAGCTGTTGTTAGAGTACTTAACCACAACTCTAGCTGTTGTTAGAGTACTTAACCACAACTCTAGCTGTTGTTAGAGTACTTAACCACAACTCTAGCTGTTGTTAGAGTACTTAACCACAACTCTAGCTGTTGTTAGAGTACTTAACCACAACTCTAGCTGTTGTTAGAGTACTTAACCACAACTCTAGCTGTTGTTAGAGTACTTAACCACAACTCTAGCTGTTGTTAGAGTACTTAACCACAACTCTAGCTGTTGTTAGAGTACTTAACCACAACTCTAGCTGTTGTTAGAGTACTTAACCACAACTCTAGCTGTTGTTAGAGTACTTAACCACAACTCTAGCCAACGTACTTTACCGCACACTCTAGCCAACTTTCCCACCCTCAGCCATGCCCACCCTCCTCCCTTTTTGCTCACTCTCTTTTATAGCAGATGATGTCAATATTTCAGTACTTATGGTTTCTAAATTCCATTGCATATCTACTTTGGCTTCCTCCACTGCACTGAGCTACTACTTTTACTTCACTTAAAATAAAAACTTTTAATAAGCTAAACTACCTTCTGCACTTGTTTTCTTAATTGCAAAATAACTTTTTTTTTTACTGATTGCACTTTTTTTTTCAGCAAAGGACTTATAAGCAAAACAACTTTTTTTTCACTTAAACCAGCAAATACTGCACTAATAAAGCTAAGGGTTTTAAGTTTCATCATTAAGCACTACTTAAAGCTTATAAGCAAAACCACTTTTTTCTTTTCTTTTCATGTTTTACTGCACTAATTAAGCAATATCTTTTTTTTTTACTAAAACAAACATTGCACTAAGCAAAACCACAAATTTTTTTTCAATCAGGGCAGAAGCTGGTTAAACCAGCAAATGAAATATTGCACACTATTTGCTTAGATTAGGGCTCCCCGTCAGAAGCCGGCTAAACCAGCAAATGAAATATTGCACACTAGTTTCTCTCCCTTTTTGCCTAATTTTTTTTAGATTAGGGCGTGCAAGGCTCTCCGTCAGAAGCTGGCTAAACCAGCAAATGAATTATTGCACACTAGTTTCTCTCCCTTTTTGCCTAATTTTTTTTAGATTAGGGCGTGCAAGGCTCCCCGTCAGAAGCTGGCTAAACCAGCAAATGAATTATTGCACACTAGTTTCTCTCCCTTTTTGCCTAATTTTTTTTAGATTAGGGCGTGCAAGGCTCCCCGTCAGAAGCTGGCTAAACCAGCAAATGAATTATTGCACACTAGTTTCTCTCCCTTTTTGCCTAATTTTTTTTAGATTAGGGCGTGCAAGGCTCCCCGTCAGAAGCTGGCTAAACCAGCAAATGAATTATTGCACACTAGTTTCTCTCCCTTTTTGCCTAATTTTTTTTAGATTAGGGCGTGCAAGGCTCCCCGTCAGAAGCTGGCTAAACCAGCAAATGAATTATTGCACACTAGTTTCTCTCCCTTTTTGCCTAATTTTTTTTAGATTAGGGCGTGCAAGGCTCCCCGTCAGAAGCTGGCTAAACCAGCAAATGAATTATTGCACACTAGTTTCTCTCCCTTTTTGCCTAATTTTTTTTAGATTAGGGCGTGCAAGGCTCCCCGTCAGAAGCTGGCTAAACCAGCAAATGAATTATTGCACACTAGTTTCTCTCCCTTTTTGCCTAATTTTTTTTAGATTAGGGCGTGCAAGGCTCCCCGTCAGAAGCTGGCTAAACCAGCAAATGAAATATTGCACACTATTTGCTCTTCCTATTTGCCTAATTTTTTTTAGATTAGGGCGTGCATGGCTCCCTGTCAGAAGCTGGCTAAACCAGCAAATGAATATTGCACACTATTTAAACACGGGCTCTCCCTTTTTGCCTAATTTTTTTAGATAGCAGGCAAAACAGCAAATGAATTATTGCACACCTTAATTGTATGTACAGCATGATATGTTTTACCTCCTTCTTTTTTAATTGTCTCGAACGAGCAAAAACATAATCACACTATTTACGACTAACGTTTGGCCTGGAGTCTCCTTCTTGATACTTGGCCTTTCTTGATACTTGGCGTCTTTGATGTCTCTTGATATTCTGATGCTGTTGTCTGTAAGAAAAAAAAATACTGATTTAACTTAAGAATTTTATTTACCTAAAAAAAAGTGTTTAACTTTTTTTTGAGCTTAATACACGCGCCAGGAGAAGAATCGAGGCTAATTACTACCAGTTCAGGCCGCAAAATAAAAGCTGCTTACAGCCATAGCAGGTGGCTTACATACACACAAGCTACAAGCTAAAGCCAGCGCTCAGCTGCTAGACATTGGTAGGATTGAAGCTGGTAGGCAGCTATACCAACACTGACCTGACACAAGCTACTTCGATCAGGCAATTAAGCTAACACAAAGCCAGCTAGACATTGGTAGGTAGCTAACACAAAGCTCTACAAACCTTATAGCTTGGAGCAGTACTGGGTTAGGTAGAGGAGATCTGATGGACATAGAGGCTGCTGGGTTCGTCAGTAGAGTATTGAGAAGGTAGAAGAGAACTTGAGGTAGAGCAGAGGCTGAATAATGAGCTAGACTGCTGGGTTGCTAGTTAAACTAAAAGCGTTCTCACTAAGGTTTCTCCAGCATTACCTTACTTGGTAGTACATCACATTCCATATTACAGAGTCTTGGCAAGGTTTCTCCAGCATTACCTTATTTGGTAGTACATTACATTCCATATTACAAGAGTTTAAAGGTTCATAACTGTCAACACATTCAGATGACTAATAACGATTAATGTACTAAATTGCTGTATAAATCATTGAAATTGCGGCACAAGTTCATAATGAATTAGCATACACTCGCTTTGGTTGTACCACCCTAATTACTGTACACCCCTAGAGAGTACAGAACAAGGTAAACAGTGAACAGTAAGGTATCATGTCTCAGAACTAGAATCATAGAACCTGTGCCAGGACATGTGGCATGCTCGGTACAATCGGGTCATGACAATGTAGCTATTCTGCATCATTCCTGTCCAATCATCAGTAAGTGTCATTGCGCCCCCACTGGGCATCTGTTCCGATTTATAAATCCCATGCCTTCAGGGCTACCGATACCGCAACGCGATGGCAGGATCCCAAAAACAAGGAATCTAGAAATTGAACAGAGGCTATACTGTCAAGTTTTCCCAAAGGTAAGGATCGCTCAAGACGCTCGACTTGCTGATCGTCAACAGGGTCACAGCTAGTCCCTAAGGCAGGGCCTAGCACAGGCTCTACATCACCCTGAGGCATGATCCCAACTGTACAAAGCTCTAATCAGTACTAACCTAGATACAAAGATAATGGGTCACCTGCCATGCACACAAGCTCAAAGTTATTTTATAATTAACACACAGTAACTTACCCACTGGAATAGGTAGCACTCAATGGAGGTCTCCTCCTGTTCAAGATGATGGAGTGGTTGGTTGGTCCATTCTATGGTGGTACTCCCTCTGTTGCACATGAAGGAGAGGGATAGAATAGTCACCCATACACCACACAGCTACAACAGCATACACTCGTACCACCCTAATTACTGTACACCCCTAGAGAGTACAGAACAAGGTAAACAGTGAACAGTTAGGTATCATGTCTCAGAACAACATAGAACCTGTGCCAGGACCTGTGGCATGCTCGGTACGATCGGGTCATGACAACGTAGCTATTCTGCATCATTCCTGTCCAATCACCAGTAAGTGTCATTGCGCCCCCACTGGGCAGTATTGCTCTGTTTCGATTTATAAATCCCATGCCTTCAGGGCCGCAACGCGATGGCAGGACCCCAAATGCAAGGAATCTAGAAATCGAACAGAGGCTATACTGTCAAGTTTTCCCAAATGTAAGGATCGCTCAAGATGCTCGACTTGCTGATCATACAAAAGGTCAACAGGATCACAGCTAGTCCCTAAGGCAGGGCCTAGCACAGGCTCTACATCACCCTGAGGCATGATCCCAACTGTACAAAGCTCTAATCAGTACTAACCTAGATACAAAGATAATGGGCCACCTGCCATGCACACAAGCTCAAAGTTATTTTATAATTAACACACAGTAACTTACCCACTGGAATAGGTAGCACTCAATGGAGCCTGTTCAAGTGGCAGGAGGTTGGTTGGTCCATTGTATGGTGGTACTCCCTCCGTTGCACATGAAGAGAGAGAGAGGGATAAAATAGTCACCCATGCACCACACAGCTACAAGCATAAGCACAGCATACACTCGCCTTGGTTGTACCACCCTAATTACTGTACACCCCTAGAGAGTACAGAACAAGGTAAACAGTAAACAGTAAGGTATCATGTCTCAGAACAACATAGAACCTGTGCCAGGACATGTGGCATGCTCGGTACGATCGGGTCATGACAACGTAGCTATTCTGCATCATTCCTGTCCAATCACCAGTAAGTGTCATTGCGCCCCCACTGGGCAGTATTGCTCTGTTCCGATTTCTAAATCCCATGCCTTCAGGGCTACCGATACCGCAACGCGATGGCAGGATCCCAAAAGCAAGGAATTTAGAAATCGAACAGAGGCTATACTGTCAAGTTTTCCCAAAGGTAAGGATCGCTCAAGACGCTCGACTTGCTGATCATACAACAGGTCAACAGGGTCACAGCTAGTCCCTAAGGCAGGGCCTAGCACAGGCTCTACATCACCCTGAGGCATGATCCCAACTGTACAAAGCTCTAATCAGTACTAACTTAGATACAAAGATAATGGGCCACCTGCCATGCACACAAGCTCAAAGTTATTTTATAATTAACACACAGTAACTTACCCACTGGAATAGGTAGCACTCAATGGAGGTCTCCTCCTGTTCAAGTGGCAGAATGATGGAGTGGTTGGTTGGTCCATTGTATGGTGGTACTCCCTCGGTTGCACATGAAGAGAGAGAGAGGGATAGAATAGTCACAGAGTAGCCATACACGTACACAGCTACAAGCATATTTAAAGCCCAGCACTCATAGTAAGTGGGCGGGGCTATTCTTTGGGACAAAGGGCGACTCATTCATGAGACTACTATCGTGCTCATTCATGAGACTACTATCATGCAGGCATGCATGATTCCGCTATAATTAATGATTAATTTTAGATAAAATTAATGGCAAAAAATTAATACATTATTTTTATTATAATAATGGCAAAAATACAGTTAGGTGTCTATTATTGTGTGTCAGTCTCTTAGTTGTACTGCGAGTGTCCATAATTATTCAATCCATGGGCGAGGGAGGGCAGCAAATTGTATCATGATCGTAACACAAAGGCGTATTACATGGTATAGTAGAGTCTGTCCCGGGTGGTGTGCTGTCCTAGCTGGTAGTAGGTAGGTCTTGTAGTGTGTTGGTTAGTTGGTGATGCTGGCTCTTAGTAGAACTTGCTGCTCCCTCCGACTAGGTGTGGGGATAAAGACACGGATGATGTGTGCACTAGTACACACAAAAACACAGCATGTACGACACAATGCATGGGTTGGGGTGTGGTCAAGAGGGTTACCATGTATGGGGGTGTGACCACATATCAGTACAGTGAGTGGGGGTGTGGCCCCATATATACAGGATGTGCAGGTACAATGTGTGGATAGAGGTGGGGGTGTGGCCCCATATATACAGGATGTGCAGGTACAATGTGTGGATAGAGGTGTGGTCTGCACTGTATAAAAATTAATGAAGTGATTCCGTATGACCAGGTGAAAAACATAAAACAACCAAACCGACAATAATACTAGACTATAGAATGAACTAAGAATGAACTAATTAAGAATAAGCTTAGCCTGCGTAAGCAAGTTGGAGGAAGAAGCTGAGCAGAACAGAAACCGATCCAAACAGTGGCATACATTAATTTAGTGTAATAATTATACAGAATAACTTCTCCTGCATTGGTCCATCAGAGCAGTAGAGCCATATCATCAGATCATTGCCATACATTCATTGCCACCATGGGAGTCCTCTCTGTACAAACTTACAATACACTTCACACTTCATGTAATATAAATGGAAGACACTCCCATGCACCATGCAAAGCTATGGTTTCCTGGCATTGAAATGTGAACTACTATACAATATTTCTCGAGGGATCAAATAATGAACTTTCCCGCTACACGGTAGTAGAGGTCAATGCAAGTGGAGTTAACTACCTAATGCTGGTACAATACAATTTCTTAAGGCAAGAGTAGAAGAAATGTTTTAAACTGGCTAGTGATTCAAGGCAATTGTATCTGACCCAAAACAGAGAAGATCATCTAAGTACCGTACCATAATTATTAGACATAATTATTAGACTATACCTTGTGTGGCCGACTCCCTCCTGTCAGAAAATCACATACACTGCCTGCAGATTGAATGATGAAGAAAGGGGAGCTCAAGATGCTACTCTATAGTCAATTACTGATAATGTTACGAAATGTACAAGCAACAGAATATTCGTACATGATACAGTAACTGGCCCTTTGGTGTCTATTATTGTGTGTCAGTCTCTTAGTTGTCCTGCGAGTGTCCATAATCATTCAATCCATGGGCGAGGGAGGGCAGCAAATTGTATCATGATCGTAATACAAAGGCGTATTACATGGTATAGTAGAGTCTGTCCCGGGTGGTGTGCTGTCCTAGCTGGTAGTAGGTAGGTCTTGTAGTGTGTTGGTTAGTTGGTGATGCTGGCTCTTAGTAGAACTTGCTGTCCCTCCGACTAGGTGTGGGGATAAAGACACGGATGATGTGTGTACTGTACACAAAAACACAGCATGTACGACACAATGCATGGGATGGGGGTGTGGTCAAGAGGGTTACCATGTATGGGGGTGTGACCACATATGAGTACAGTGAGTGGGGGTGTGGCCCCATATATACAGGATGTGCAGATACAATGTGTGGATAGAGGTGCGGTCTGCACTGTATAAAAATTAATGAAGTGATTCCGTATGACCAGGTGAAAAACATAAAACAACCAAACCGACAATAATACTAGACTATAGAATGAACTAAGAATGAACTAATTAAGAATAAGCTTAGCCTGCGTAAGCAAGTTGGAGGAAGAAGCTGAGCAGAACAGAAACCGATCCAAACAGTGGCATACATTAATTTAGTGTGATAATTATACAGAATAACTTCTCCTGCATTGGTCCACCAGAGCAGTGGAGCCATCATCAGATCATTGCCACCATGGGAGTCCTCTCTGTACAAACTTACAACACACTTCACACTTCATGTAATATAAATGGAAGACACTCCCACGCACCATGCAAAGCTATTGGTTTCCTGGCATTGAAATGTGAACAACTATACAACATTTTTCGAGGGCTCAAATAACAAAATTTCCCACTACACGGTAGTAGAGGTCAATGCATAAGTGGAGTAAACTACCTAATGCTGGTACAATAATAAAATACAATTTCTTAAGCCAAGAGTAGAAGAAATGTTCTAGTGATTCAAGGCAATTGCATCTGACCCAAAACAGAGAAGATCATCTAGTACTGTACAATAATTATTAGACTATACCTTGTGTGGCCGACTCCCTCTGTTTAGAGTGTCAGAAAATCACATACACTGCCTGCAGATTGAGTGATGAAGAAAGGGGAGCTCAAGATGCTACTCTAGAGTCAATTACTGATAATGCTACAAAATGTACAAGCAACAGAATATTCATACATGATACAGTAACTGGCCTCAGAGGTAGATCCACTCCATCCCCGGCCAATAACAGATCATCTCCTCCTCGATCAGAAAGCCAGCATTCTATGTTGCGGCCTGGAAGGCTAAGAATCATAGCACCATCCATACATCCATATAAAGTCAGTACCCAATGAATTACAATATGAAATACAGCAGATAATTGCATAATTATAGTGATGTAACTAATGGCTTGGAGATCTATATAATCCTGTGCTCATTAAAGGGGCTGAATACCAGAAGATAGTACACTACATCACTTACATAATTATTATACTGACCCTTTCCTGTCGTATCTTGTAGTGCTCTTATATATACGTACGTCAGCAGCCATTCAGTGATAAAAATTAAGAGTGGGGCGTCCCCCATAAAAGATGAAATGACAATAAAATTATGAGAGTGATTGAATGCTGAATCCTGTGCTGTGCAGCGTTGAGTAGTTATCTGTGAGTAAGACATGAGAACTAAGGATATAATTATACACAGAGCTACCAAGGCTGTCAAAATAATGTCCAACTATACCACCTTGCTAGCTATAGCGCTCACCAAAAGGTGACTGACGTACGGTGACTGACGTACAAGGAGACAGCCGGCAGGGTAAACCTCGTCTTGCTCTCTCTTTGTCTAGTGGCTGCAAATGACATGTGCTCTATCATGACATGTGCTCTACCATGACATGCGTGACATGACAACTAAGTATACCTTACTGCAGGAGCAGCCCCACCCATCTTTAGAGACTGAGTGGGTGTTGAGACCTCCAGCTATACAATGTAGATGTGCAGTACTTGACCATGGTAGGCTGGCCAAGATTGTAAGGATATTGTATGGACATTATTATGAGTGAGTTCTGTATAATAATATATTCATAGAGTGTGAAGAATTATTCTCAAAATCTGCAAATATTAAAGGCGTGGCTTCCGGTAAGCAGTGATTGTGCGCGAACATTGTGCTACGAAATGCGAATAAGTGCCTCAAAAATTTCGCGCTTGGTACATGGGGCTGGTACAATTTGGGAAGTCGAAGGGCATCTTATAGAATCTAGGCTAGAGCTAGAGATCGACGTCGACTGAGACATGGGGAAAAAACAACATCAAAAGGACAAGATGTGAGTGCTAGTGTGGATCCGGAGTGTCTGGCTAGTACTAGTATGCAACTTAACTCCATAGGTATATTACAGCCTCGGAGTGGACTCAACTGTATGGGGGCAAGAAAGCAGGTACATATTCACGTTATAATAATACCATGATATCAGTACAAACACTCTTATAGAGTCTGGCAAAGCCTCATCCTTCAGAAAACTGCCATTCTACTGTTGCAGGTAAGCTTATGTGTATACATAAGGCATCTATAATATATAACACTACCTCAGTTTGTCTCTGCAACCATTTGAACATCCCCTGTGTACATTTGAGGGGGTAACCTTTGACCTTGTACACATCGTACCCTACCTTAAGAAGTACGGGACTAGCCCTGTCACCGGAGAGGTAAGTAATGATATCGTGTGTATCACGCCCACTCCACACGCCCACACTACACAGCCACTGTTGGCCAAGGACCTTGTCAGACTGCACTATCACAAGAATGCTGATGGTGTGTTCTATCACTACCGTTATTATCGATTAAAACACATGTGTTCCCTACAGGAAAATACCACTGTCCAGTCACATTCAGAATATTCAATGACAACACTTACATAGTGGCCATTCGTACTACTGGAAATGTCTTCTCTTATGAGGTACCACACACACACACACACACACACACACACACACTGTATAAGCCCCCCACACACATAGGCAGTTGAAAGACTTAATCTACGTACTAAGAACCTTCGCGAGCTCCTCACAGACGAACCGTTTACTAAAGCAGACATTATTACACTCCAAGATCCCGCTCATCCAGAGAGATACGACCTTTCAACCTTTCACTATGTCAAGAACAAGCTTGCTGCTGATGAGGGTAAGCTGCTTATTATTGACCTTGCACTAGCAACATGCAACCACAGATGATACTGAACCTACACAATACTTGCGAGGAATGAACCCAGAGACTAAAGCCACTCTCGAGGCCCTTGCCACGGAATACAAGGAACCGAAGGTAACAAGGCATAATGATTATAGCCTAGCATCTTTGAGAGCATAATCAAATTGTTCAATTTCTAACTAATCAATAGCTCTCAGAATCCTTTCCAATAGAATACTCCCTGCAGAGGTCAGAGTCCAAAGGTGAACCTTCAGAGGTCAAACTAACGACCAGGAATGTGGTGAGTGAGTCATTGTGTCGTTATTGCTTACCTCCTCTCTTCTTTGTCAGGCGCATTATTCGACTGGAGCAGTTGCTCATTCTTTCACCTCAACTGTGATCCAACCTGTCACTGAACACAAGGCTGGTATGTCAACACATTATGTGATATAGTTACATAGTAACATGATCTCCCTCCTAGCTGTAATTGAGAGGGACACACTACTCTACACTATGGTCAAGAAGAAAGGCTATGTCAGAATGCACACTAACTTCGGGGACCTGAACTTTGAACTCCACTGTGACCTAGCCCCTAAGACTTGTTGTAACTTTATAACACATTGCCGCAATGGCTACTACACTGACACAGGTGAGGGTTCAAGGTTCAAGGTTCATACTGCTAGTACTTATTGTTTGTTGCAGTGTTTCATCGCTCCATCAAAAACTTCATGGTATGTGTGTAGGGTGTGTGTGTGTGTGTGTGTGTGTGAGTGTCTCTCAGATACAGGGGGGTGATCCTACTGGCACTGGAACTGGTGGAAAGTCCATTTGGAAGAAGCCATTTCAAGATGAGATACGACTCAATCTCAAGCATGAAGGTTAGTGAGTGTGTGCAGTTGGTGTGTGTGTGTGACTCTGTACTCATGCAGGTCGTGGTGTGTTGAGCATGGCTAATAGTGGACCTAATACTAACACATCACAGTTGTAAGTGCTGTGTGGTGCTTGTGATTGTATAACACTGGAGTACACACATACAGCTTCATCACATATCGATCATGCCGTCATCTGGATGGGAAACATTCAGTGTTTGGCAGGTAGGTATCTGTTTGTGTGTGTGTGGGGTGTTATAGAGTTGCTCTCAGGCTGGTGGGAGGACTGGAAGTGTTGGCTGCTATGGAGGCAGTGGCTACTGACTCTCAGGATAGACCCAAGGTGAGACTAGAGTATGGTGGCTTTATAGTCACCACATATACAGGAGGAGGTGAAGCTATGTGGGTGTGATGTGTTTGTTGATCCTTATCAAGAAGCTGAAGCTCAGGTACTGTACACACCCCACACACATGTACACCTCTAGTCTCTGCCCCCTCTATATAGCTGTCATCAGAAGAGCGCCCTCATGACGAGGCCATTGCTACCAGCAAGGTGAGGGCTACCTGTATACACTATCACCATACATATAATTATAATTATTATAGACAGTTGCCGAGCAACCAGTCAAGGTATTTCGTGAGGGGGTCGGCAAGTACATCCCTAAGGCAGGGGTCAAACGGTCGCACTCTGATGATAGCACTCGTCAGGATACAAAGCTGGCAAAAACACAACTCTCTGATTTCAGTGCTTGGTAGTCTTAATATCAATTGAAATGTCATTGTAATTATTATGTTAATTATTATGTGAACACAATTATTGGAAGCATTGATGATGAATGGAACACAAATTGAAACTGATAAAACAAGTAATTATATTATAGTGAATGAAGACCATTACTGTGAGGGGCATGGTGATGAGTGGAGTGTATTATATACAAACAGTTTTTAGTTCCATCCATTTTCCTTGACCATGTGTGCCAGTTCGATAATGAACTTTCCTTCTTTGTACTTTTGACTAGCTTCAAACGCAACCTCCTACACACACACGAGAAGTAATAGAGTGAGAACAAGGAATAAACACAGTGTTTGGCTAATTGCCCATTTGGCTCACATATTTCCACCCCAGAGTTGTCTTGCAAGAGCTGCAGTAGATGTCTGCCACAGCATGAAGTCCAGTCAAGAGAAACCTTTCCTCTGGTCTACCACAGGCAATGTTCACACTAGTGTCAAGGGGAGGAAGTACATTAGCTGCTGCATTGAACATAATTATAGCTTACACTTTATTGAAGAGATAAGCCTTTCCCTGGCTGCCTTGAAAGGACTGCAAACAGAGGCTAATATTAGCAGACACAGTACAGACAACACGGCCTAGCCTACCTTAGATATAAGCTCGTCATGGCTGGCGAGGTGGGCCCGGCAGTGAACACAACTATAGCGACGGTGGCACTCGTCAGATATAAAGTCTTGAAACTTTCTCTTTCCCATAGCGCGCGTGTGTATCGGACAGCCGGCCAGTCGTGTACGTCGCGTCAGAGACAAGAGCTTTCTTGTTTACTTGATCAGCCGTCTCTAGCTCTTTGTTTACGTGCTAAGTAGTGACGTCATCATGCATTCCATCCATTATAAAAAACCACTTCCGGTCACTGATAAAACCCAATTACAGCCACGCCCCCTTCAATAGTGGGGAAATAGGTGTGAGATCAGTACTTCCTGTACTGTCTCGATCTCACAGAATATTAACAGGATATATCTAGGAGAAGACGCCTCTCGATCTCGCTAGCTAGCTATCCATAGAGCTATAGAGTCAGTGTACAGTATGTCAGTAGTTACAAGGCCATCTCCTGAGATGGTGAGGGGACAACCTTTCGATGTGGGCCCGCGCTATGTGAACCTCAACTACATTGGCGAGGGGGCCTATGGGATGGTGTGGTAAGTCTGTAGCTAGTTCCCTCCCACACGATACTCTCCCTCACTATGTGGGGTAAGAGATGCAATTTTAATCACCACACTGAATGTTAATGTTGGTATCGTCCTCCATGCAGCTCTGCTTGTGATAGTGCTAATTCAAACAAGAAGATTGCTATCAAGAAGATACGACCGTTTGAGCATCAGACATATTGCCAACGCACACTACGAGAGATCAAGATACTTGCACGATTCCGTCATGAGAATGTGAGTGTCCCCTAACCCTAGTAGGTGGTGTTGTTGCATTCCTGTTCACCCCTCCAGATCATAGACATCCTTGACATTCTGCGCCCTGACTCTTATGATGATATGAAGGATGTGTATATTGTGCAGACTCTCATGGAGACTGATCTACACAAGCTACTCAAGACACAGCGTGTGGGAAATGATCACGTGCGATACTTTGTGTACCAGATACTGCGTGCTCTCAAGTACATCCATTCTGCCAACGTGCTACACAGAGACCTCAAGCCAAGCAATATCCTACTCAACACTACTTGTGATCTAAAGGTATGTCCTTTCCCTGACCTGTACTCTGTGTAACTAATATCCTGTAGATCTGTGACTTTGGACTGGCCAGGATAGCAGACCCTACTCATGACCACAAGGGAGCTCTCACTGAGTATGTAGCTACACGCTGGTACAGGGCTCCAGAGATTATGCTCAACCCAAAATCATACTTCAAAGCTAGTAAGTGTGTTTGTGTCCAGTGTCTGACTGCTTACTAATAATACTGTGCAGTTGATGTGTGGTCAGTGGGCTGTATTCTAGCAGAGCTGCTCTCCAACAAACCAATCTTTCCTGGGAAGCATTGTATGTTGTGTGTGTGTGTGTGTGTGTGTGTGTGTGTGTGTGTGTGTGTGCATAGTTGTGTTGACTGGTTTTGTCTTAACCTGCTCTTAGATCTTGATCAGGTTCACATCATCTTGAACATTGTGGGTAGTCCGTCGGCTGAAGATTTGGACTCAGTAACAAGTGAGCAAGCCAAACGCTACCTTCAGAGCCTTCCATACCGACCCACTATCCCGTGGAGCAAGCTCTATACCAAGGCAGACTCCACTGGTAGGTAGTGACATCATTGTCCCCCCCACTCTCTCTACTCTTATCCCCTTAGCCCTTGACTTGCTGGACAAGATGTTGGCCTTCAACCCTCACAAGAGAATCACTGTAGAGCAGGCACTCACCCACCCTTATCTGGAGCAGTATTATGACCCTGATGATGAGGTTATAGTACACACTAGTAAACTACACTATCGCTATATACTCTCATACAGCCCACAGCTGATGAACCGTTCACCTTTGAGACAGAGTTGGATGATCTACCTAAAGAAAAGCTAAAGTGTAAGAATGCTCTCCCTATATGTGTGTGTGTTGTAATGTCTCCCTTTACTGCAGACATGATTTATGAAGAAGCCGTCAAATTTGTAAGTTAATTGGTTAACACTGCAATCACCATCTCTTTTAACTCCTATAGAACCCGTCTGGACCTCGCTCAACTACAGTGTGACCTACCAACTACTCTACTGCACAACAGATTCAGTCTAGAATAGACCCAAATTATTTTGTTCATCTATTAAATATGTTTTTATCTGTGTGCCAAATTAGATTTTACATGATTGTTATAATTACCATAAAACAATTATTTTCTAATTATTGCCACTCTTCGTTATTACTCTGATAATCGCGCTTTTGTGTGGAGGCAAGAAATAAGGAAAGAAGGTACAACTGTGGTAGAGGAAAGAAAGAAAGAAGATCCTTGCAGCTAATATTAAAATTACCTTGTAGTAAACATTCTTATTGCATGCATGGTAATTGAATAGCTAGCTATGGCCACGAGCTTAAGTCGCCCTCCTGCTGAGATAGTCAGGAGCCAAGCCTTCGATGTCGGCCCTCGTTATTCTGGCCTCAGCTATATAGGGGAGGGCGCTTATGGGATGGTATGGTAAGCCACGCCTACTAACACCACCTCCTCTTATCCCCTCTTTGCAGCTCTGCCTATGATAGAGACACCAACTGCAAAGTAGCCATCAAAAAGATTAGTCCATTTGAGCATCAGACATATTGTCAACGCACACTTCGAGAGATTAAGATACTCACAAGATTCCATCATGAAAATGTGAGTGATCGATCATGCACTCTGTACCTTAGCGGCCCTGTTAATTGATCTTTGACCTCCACAGATTATAGACATTCTGGATATTTTGAAGCCGTCTTCAGAAGACATAATGAAAGATGTGTATCCTCCATTTACCATACCCTGAGAGACGTGTGTGTGTGTGTTGTGGTTGTCCTTGACTAGACTGTGTGTTGCAGGTACATTGTCCAGACTCTCATGGAGACAGATTTGTATAAGCTCTTGAAAACACAACGATTAAGCAACGATCACGTGTGTTCCCCCCTGCTTGCTCTCCTTGCTATTATTACCCCACACACACGTACACAGATCTGCTACTTCCTCTATCAGATATTGAGAGGTCTCAAGTACATCCATTCTGCCAATGTGCTACACAGAGACCTCAAGCCAAGTAACCTTCTACTCAACACTACTTGTGATCTAAAGGTACACAATGTGTTGGTTGCTAACTCTCACTAAATCTTACCCAGATCTGTGACTTTGGACTGGCCAGGATAGCAGACCCTACTCATGACCATACCGGCTTCCTCACTGAGTATGTAGCTACACGCTGGTACAGGGCTCCAGAGATTATGCTCAACTCTAAAGGGTACACCAAAGCCAGTAAGTGGTTGTGTGTGTGTGTGTACACCGAAAGCTATCTCTTACCTTCAGTTGATATGTGGTCAGTGGGTTGTATTCTTGGAGAGATGCTCAATAATAAGCCCATATTCCCTGGGAAGCATTATCTGGACCAACTCAACCACATTCTGGGTGTTGTAGGCTCCCCAACACAAGATGATCTCACTTGCATTATGAATGAAAAGGTAAGTACTTTATTGCTGAAAGGTTTAGCTACATTGTACCTTGATTGCAGGCTCGGTGCTACTTGCAAGCCCTCCCTTACAAACCAACTATTCCCTGGATCAGATTATACCCAACTGCTGACCACAAAGGTGAGCCATCATTGTCCCCCCCCCCCCCCCCCACTCTCTCTACTCTTATCCCCTTAGCCCTTGACTTGCTGGACAAGATGTTGGCCTTCAACCCTCACAAGAGAATCACTGTAGAGCAGGCACTCACCCACCCTTATCTGGAGCAGTATTATGACCCTGATGATGAGGTATAGTACACACTAGTAAACTACACTGTCACTATATACTCTCATACAGCCCACAGCTGATCGACCTTTCACCTTTGAGACAGAATTCGATGACAAGCCGAAAGAGGAATTGAAATGTAAGGCCATTGCCGTGATTGTGTGCATGTGCTTACAGTGTGTGTACAGCTCTTATCTACCATGAAGCCATTAGCTTCCTAGCTCCTGGGAAGGTCATGATGTGAGCCCCAACCAACAAGAAAGAAATCAACATATTGAATGTTATACATGAAGACACGAATTTTTATTTTGTCTATACCTCACAATTACAATACACAGGCAATAATTATGTACTAGTTAGTAGGAAATTGCATTAATTTTTTTTACATGACCTGTAACCTAGACTGTGGTGACGGCACATAAATTAGTAACTTTTGGCTGCATGACGTCATAGGAAACCATTAGATTGAGGCGGGTATTCGAGACTACTAGCACCCCGTAAGTACTTTATACTTGTACATTCGCACGTACTTCGCAGGCGTTCCCGATCCTATCGGCACAGTACAGTGCAGTGCAGTGCAGATGGAGGATTATCATGTCCTGGAGTTGGTTGGTGAAGGTTCCTTTGGGCGAGTGTACAGAGGACGCAAGAAACATTCCAAGCAAGTAAGCCCCTCCCCCTCACTAACTAGTACAGTGTGCATGTAGTACGTGTACTGTACTACTATACTGTGTGTACTGTGTAGATGGTGGCACTTAAGTTCATCCCCAAGGTGGGCAAGAGTGAGTCAGAGCTTCGTTCACTAGAGCAGGAAATATCCATCATGGCTGCTCTTAGACACGACAACATTGTAGCACTACACGAGTGTCTAGAAACAGACGATGAGGTACATGACCTTTGACCCTCACCAGCTACCTTGATCCCACACCCCTCGTAGGTGTGTGTGGTGACGGAATTGGCTGAAGGAGATTTGTTCCAGATCCTTGAGGATGATGGTCCGCTATCAGTGGGTGTGGTTAGGGGTGTGGCCTCACAGTTAGTGTCTGCTCTGCACTACCTCCACTCACGACGTATTCTACACAGAGACATGAAGCCACAGAACATCCTCGTGGGGTCAAGAGGTCAAATCAAACTTTGTGATTTTGGGTGAGTATCATAATTACCGTATAGCGCGAAATTTTTGAGGCACTTATATTTCGTGGATTAGCCTCTAAAAGCTATTTCGTTGCACAATGTTCGCGGAATGACTGCTTACCGGAAGCCACGCCTTTAAATCTATGCATGCTATAGCAGGTAATTCAATTTTCGTGGACTTAATTTTCGTGTAGGATTCTAACCCACGAAATCCGCGAAAATTAAGCCCCTCGAAAATTTCGCGCTATACGGTATTGCGCAAATTTTCGAAGGGTTTTAAATTTTTTCGTGGGTTAGCAATTTTGTCGTAAAATTGTTCAGAATTATCTGCTATAACGTGCAGAGATTGAAGGCGTGGCCTGGGAGTGTTTCTGGTAAGCAGTCAACCTACGAAATGTATTCAACAAAATACTTTTAGAGTCCATTCCACAGAATTTAAGTGCCTGCGCTATACGGTATATAATTTATCTTGACTCAGGTTTGCTCGAGTGCTAGCTGGTGATTTGCTGACGTCCATTAAAGGCACTCCATTGTACATGGCTCCAGAGCTGGTTCAGGAGAGACCATATGATCACAATGCAGACCTATGGGCATTAGGGGCTATCCTGTATGAACTAACCACTGGACTACCTCCATTCTACACACAGTCCATCATTCAACTAGTCAAAATGATCACAAGGTGTGTGTGTGTGTGTGTAGTGTGTCGTGTTGGCTAATGTTAGCACATGTATACTAGGGATGAGGTTGTCTGGCCTGGACATATGAACTCTGACCTCTGTGAGCTCCTAAAGGGACTACTACACAAAGATCCTCTACACAGACTCTCCTGGCCTCTTCTACTCTCTCATCCTTTCATTACTCAACTCAACACTACTAGTGCAAGTATAGTGGTAGCAATGAGAGATGCCTCCACTCTCCAACTACCCCAGCTAGTAGATACTCTCACAACCCTCCTCTCCTCACAGTAAGTGGCTAGCTGGCTAACTCCAGTTTGTGTGTGTGTGCGTGCGTGCATGTGATAGTTGCTGTACACAGGCACACAGAGGACTTACAGATCATTATCAGTGAAATAGGTCTCCCACAGTGGCTATTGGAACATGCTCACAAGATCAGTCAACACTCGCATCTACTAGAGAAGCTATCATCTTTGCTAACCCTCACTACCTCTCACATTCTGGTCTCCATAAGCAAAGGCATGTACTCTCTATGTACATGTATGTGTGGGTGTGTGACTGACTGTTTCCTATGTATTTAGGTGATCAGTTCTTCTCCCCCCAACACACTCTCCTCATTGCTAGAGGAGTGACTAGCCTCATCTCCTCCACACAGTCTCCCCCAGCACTAGACAAGGTACCTACACTGCCTGTGTACATATGTGTGTGACCCTATTATATGTCATGTGTGTAGCTGGCCCATGTACTCGCTTGCCTACTGCTTGCTGCCACTAACTGGACTCATGAGTCTCACCTCACACTCTTGAGGGTCCTCAAGGAGAGCCTGGATGTTGATCATCTGGTGAAGTATTCAACCTCTAACCTATGTAATGGTGAGTAGCCCCACCATTAGCCTGTGTGTGTACCTACTGTTATCTCCCCTCTCCCCCATTAGCCTGTGTGTGTACCTACTGTTATCTCCCCTCTCCCCCATTAGCCTGTGTGTGTACCTACTGTTATCTCCCCTCTCCCCCATTAGCCTGTGTGTGTACCTACTGTTATCTCCCCTCTCCCCCATTAGCCTGTGTGTGTACCTACTGTTATCTCCCCTCTCCCCCATCAGCCTGTGTGTGTACCTACTGTTATCTCCCCTCTCCACCATTAGCCTGTGTGTGTACCTACTGTTATCTCCCCTCTCCACCATTAGCCTGTGTGTGTACCTACTGTTATCTCCCCTCTCCCCCATTAGCCTGTGTGTGTACCTACTGTTATCTCCCCTCTCCCCCATTAGCCTGTGTGTGTACCTACTGTTATCTCCCCTCTGCCCTATTAGCCTGTGTGTGTACCTACTGTTATCTCCCCTCTCCCCCATTAGCCTGTGTGTGTACCTACTGTTATCTCCCCTCTGCCCTATTAGCCTGTGTGTGTACCTACTGTTATCTCCCCTCTCCCCCATTAGCCTGTGTGTGTACCTACTGTTATCTCCCCTCTCCCCCATTAGCCTGTGTGTGTACCTACTGTTATCTCCCCTCTCCCCCATTAGCCTGTGTGTGTACCTACTGTTATCTCCCCTCTGCCCTATTAGCCTGTGTGTGTACCTACTGTTATCTCCCCTCTGCCCTATTAGCCTGTGTGTGTACCTACTGTTATCTCCCCTCTGCCCTATTAGCCTGTGTGTGTACCTACTGTTATCTCCCCTCTCCCCCATCAGCCTGTGTGTGTACCTACTGTTATCTCCCCTCTCCCCCATTAGCCTGTGTGTGTACCTACTGTTATCTCCCCTCTCCCCCATTAGCCTGTGTGTGTACCTACTGTTATCTCCCCTCTCCCCCATCAGCCTGTGTGTGTCATCTTGCTCTCCTGGGGACACCTCAACCCACTAGCTGACAACATGTGACATGTGTGCACCTTCTCGATGCACATGTGGTCAGTGTGTGTGTGTGTGTGTGTGCAGATGAACTGCTGCAAGACAAGAGACTCCTTACAACATTCTAGCAAAGTTTTCTCATGCATAATGAATTATTCTGTCACCCAACAAAAATGTGTACTATCGCCTCGTAATGGCCGCCCTCAATTATTTGTTTACTGCGCATGTGCCGCAAAAAGCTTTATTGATGCTGCTCCTCCCACACATGGCATATTATCGCAGATAGGAGAGATTTCTGTGGAGACTGCAATGCAGCACTAAAGTCAATAGACTAGTAGTGGACCTCTCCTCTCTCTCTGCTCTTGAGCTATATGGAGGTCAGTAGCGAGTCCCAGCAGGGCGGTGCGAGCCCGTGCAGTATTGGAGGTCTAGAGGTAACAGTCGTTTTTTATGCGTTATTAAATTAGCGTAGCTTGTATGGGTTCCCAGCCACAGCACTTGTGATCCCACACAATGTGCGCTTGGCTGTGTGTGTGTGTGTGCGCTTGGCTGTGTGTATGTGTATGTGTGTGTGTGTGTGTGTAGCCAGTGTATGGTGTGTAGCCAGTGTATTCATGATGAGGGTGTTTGTGTCATTGCTTGCATCATTAGCTTCTCCTCAGCAGATGTGCATTACATACATAGTTGCTCAAGCATATTCATGGGTGTAGTGTTATGGGAGTGGTGCTGGAATGGTGTGGGTAATGAAAACCATCAGTGGGAGCATTGTTTCAGAGAGCAGCATGTCAACACACCGGCCCTTCATTTCTGCAGGGAATAGCAGAGTTGCTGCGATGCTACATCTGCATGGAAGGTCTCAAGGACACCACACTCTGTCCTCACTGCTGTAAACTGGTTTGCTTTAATTGCGTTACAGTGAGTTATTCTATACCTCGTGTTTGTGAGACTCTATGTTGTGATATCATGTGTTTGTATGTTGGGCAACAATGGACATTGCAAACGTACCTCCTACACAGAAATGGATCAATGAGAATCGTGCAGACTGTCCACACTGCAGGTAGGCACACCATTATATATAGGAAACCACTATATAACTTGTTTTTTCCTCCTATTACAAATGCACAGAATGGCTCTGACAGTGCGGGAGCTGGTGAAAATGCCTTTATTTGATACCCTTGTCACTGTAAGTTAGCTACAATAATGTTTCTCTGATTATAGGGCATTGTTGTAGGTGGTTGAAGATCTTCGCTCCAAGCAAGACGATGTGAGTCGGTTGCCTAGCAATGAGGCTCAGATATGCCCCACCCACTCGCGTGCTCTGAGTGTGTATTGTGAGACGTGTCGTACTGCCATCTGTTACGAGTGTGCTCTGTTCAGTGGACAACATAAAGAGCACTCATTTCAGCCATTGGACAAACTACACAAAAAGCACAAACTAGCAGTAGAGAATGAGCTGCATAAGTTGAGGGACCGCATGAGAGACATACTGAGCTTTGTGTTGCAAGTGGAGAAGAGAGTAGATGGTGTTAGAATGAGCAAGTCTAAGGTGAGACTATACACCAGCTCCTGTGGTACCATGACCTTTGGTACATGCAGACAAAGAGAGAGATTCAACAGCTAGTGGAGAAGATGTATACTAAAGTGGACGGTCGCACCAAAGATAAGCTGATCAGACTGGAAGGTTTGTGTACCAATTAGAATGCTGCAATATTTGATGTTTACTTTTATAGAGTGTCGCCACTTTCTTCGCTCACAAGCCCTCAAAGTAATGAAAGCAGCACATGATTTGGAGAAGAAGATAGCGAGTGGTTCTTATTGGTCCCTTATGAACCAAGAGGGAGGACTCAAGAAGGAGGTACGAGAATCACTGGACAAACTCTACAATCATCCTCTCAAAATGGAGGCTCTCTCTGAACCTCGGGAGCTAACAAAGTGAGTACTGCCCCTGTCTCATTATGTGCCCTTGTCATTGTGCTGTGTGCAGTGAGTTGGTGCCTAACTATACAACAGGACTGTTCAAGATCCAGCCATTCAAAGAGCTTCAGAGGAAGGGAGAAGAGGTCTATAGTGAGAACCTGAGGATGGATGGACTCACTTGGAGACTGAAAGTGTATCCAGTAAGTGCTAGTCTATTGTGGGCACCCATAATGTATTATACCTCCATATATGTACAGCCAGCCCACATTCATAGACCTGTATATGTTGACAAGCCATCTCTTTATAGTTGATCTCAGACATTGATTGTGTGTGTGTGCAGAATGGTCACCATGAAGATGTTGGCCGCTATCTGGCAGTGTTTATGGAGCTGAGTGAAGGCTATGAGAAGGTGACTAGCTACCAGTACTGCATTGAGATGCTTTATAGCTGCACTGACAAGCACCCACAGAGGAACTACAGCAGGGACTATGGTATGCATATAGCTACCACTAATACCAGCTCTAGATATAAATGATTGTATTTCAGTGTCAGACTTTGGGGATGGTGAATGTTGGGGATACAAGAAATACTACCAACTCTCCAAGCTTTCTTCAGAAGGGTTCCTGAAAGGTGATGCTCTCTTACTCCGGTTCAGTGTGCGCCATGTCACCTATCACGACAAATGTGCTGACTTGGCAATGTGAGTGGGAACAACTAAAAAGTAAAGGGTGTGTTTTGTGTTATTGAATGGTTTGCTTAAATGTTTAATCAAAAGCATGGGCTATATTTTCTCACGGGCCATACTTTGAAAACTGATACTTTATCACGTCACTTCATGGGCTAACTTTGAGTGCCCATAACGTACTCTACAGTTGGTCATAAGATGGTATCTTGATTCTCTCTCAGCTATACCAACACTGTGCGTCAAGAGCGCAACACTCTCAAGGAGCAGCTCAAAGAGTCTCAAAGTCAACTATCCTCTCTCAAAGCTGAGAACAAGAAGCTGGCCTCCTCTGGTGAGCACACTAACCCACATCCGTTTAATCAAATTCTCTATCGAAGCTTTCATCAAAATTAATGTTGACGTTGGATCAACTGCACTATAATATTACATTCAACTACAACCACACACACACACACACACACACACACACACACACACACACACACACACACAGTTCGCCCACGCTCGAGCCCCTCTACTACTCGAAGAGCTGATACTAAACCAGCTACTCGACGGATCTCTCCACGCTCGTCTTCACGTCATCACCTGGCCGCCCCCTCATTCCATCACCACTCACACTCACACGAGAGCACACGCTATCAACTGTCCACCTCACAACAAGCACTCCATCAGAGCAGTCCCAAGAGATCCTCCTACCTACCAAGTGATGACACACCTCCACGACACATGTTGGTTAGTCGAAGAAGATCACATGACATTGGTCTCAATCAGCGCTCCATAATTGAGCATCGTAGGCGTTCTGCAGACCCTGCTGTGACCTATGATCCCGACGGTGACCCTGATCACTACCACTACCCAGCTGCACGGGCCTACTATAGTCAAGCAGAGCGTCCATTGTTTGAGGATAGTAACAGCGATCACGGTGGATCTCAAAGTCTAGTCACTGAAGATATGACAGACGAGATAGCTCCCAATGCTTCTACTATCACCGTCAAGCTATCACAAGCAGACTTCAATGAATACAATCATCCTGACATCACCATTGATGCACCACCTCCTATGGAGTACCTGTCCCAGCCATCCAGTCCTCCCAAGAGTCGTGTGGGGAAGTCCCTCACTGACATTCCTACTCTCTCCCACTCTCAACAATACCTCTCCCAATCAGGGCAGGAGTTCCCCCATTACCCCAGTCAATGGGAGGGAGGCTACTACACTGTGCATGACAGACCAGATGCAAGGTGGTTCCATGATGGACGATTCAGGAGACCAGTGGCTAAACCAAATATTCCAACCTCTCAAGGACAGATACGTCGAATGCGTAGTGACCCTCATCTCAGTAGTGAGCCATTAGCCGTCAAAAGCAGCGCTCTCAAGCAAGTAGCAGAGGAAGAGGAGGAGGGAAGAGAGAGCCAGCGTAAGGTCAAAGGTCAACAGCTCGGCAAGAAGCATCTCCAAGCTACAGTAGTGACTAGCGGCCCTAAAGCTGAAAGGTAGGACTCCCAGTGTGTGTGTGTGTTCATGTGTTGACCCTGACCCCTTCAGTGTGAGACCTGCAGAGAGTAAGAGTGGACTAGGGAGTTGTGTCACTACAGGGAAGAGTAGTAGCACCTCCTCTCTCAATCTCAGCCAGATACTCTGAGCCCACATAATTAATTAATTAATACGTGTTATAGCGTGTATTATTTTATATACAGTCATTTTTTATCCCAAACCAATTTTTATCCCCTAATTGACTTAACTTTTACTCTATATAATTTTTATTTGCTGCTCAAACTCACTTATTAGAGTTATTTTGTAGAGGTGGTGCAAATTTTACTTTAGACATTCCGTTGAATTGGATATTAATTAATTTTATAATGAGTTCTGTTGCGCATGAGCTGATGAGACCCACCCACTTTTTGCAGCATTAACTGAGACCCGCCCATCTTTTGAAAGCAGTCGATCTCCTCGATTTGAAAAGCTTCCATCGCCAGCTAGCTGTCATAAATTGTGTGTCTATATATATATATATATATATATATACGAAGGGAAAGAGAAAATGCAGCTAATCCCAGGAATTGCTCGGAAGGTAAGAGCAGTTAGAGAGATGCGTTTACATCATTATCATTATCTAATATTAATTTTTTTTTATATTCCCGTGTGTAGGTATCAGTGCCATTGGTTGGGCTGTCTCTGTTGGGATGGATACTCTACATTATTGGCTTTGGAGCAGTCAACAATGGACTGAACTAGTGAGCTGTGTGTGTGGGTGGGGGTGGGCGTGTGTGTGGGTGTGTAGGTGTGTTGGTTGAATCATAGATTGAAGAGAGAGGGATAGGAAACGGAGTGGTGCACGTGATAATTTTACATTGAATCTGCAGTGGAGCCTCGAAAATTATCCGCGGTACGCCCTATGAACGAGGCTATTAAGCACACTTTTGCCGGGTAACTCCCAAAGCTGTGTTTCCTCGAGACATAATCTCTTTCAGCAACTTAAAACACGCCTAGTCCATGAGCCACGTGTAGTACTTGCTAATGACTGACCACACCCAGTAAAAAGAGACTTTCCAATAAAGTTATATGTTCCCAAGGCTGTTTTAGAGCTATTGGAACATGTAACGTGTAAGCGTGCTGGTTATGACTACTACAATAGGTATAGACCTTGAAATATAAGTGAGTTGCACGGACTAAGCACAGTTACTTGTAGTTTATTATGCACTGAGTGTAGAAATAGATATTGTTGTGATGGCCTCGATTAAACCGCACCGTAGCGCGGATGTTACTCGAGATACAAACCGTTTCCTATCCCTCTAACTCTTCAATCTATGGTTGAATGCATTCACTGTTTCCTATACAGCAAGACTGGACTGCAGTATCCTCCTCCGTTCCCTGACTGTCCCAACATCTCCTATCTGGCCATTTCCCCTCAGAGAGCTAGTCTCTATTGGTTCCCTCACTGGGTGGTGGTCATTGCAGGACCTTTCCTCTACACCATCACCATACTAAACCTTGTCTTTGCCAAGTGGTTCACTGGACTACCAGTAAGTGCCACCGACACACCTGTATAGTAAACTGTGTAACTATGGCTACCACTGCACTACAGACACTGATCATGACGTCCCTGTATCTCGTGTGTGGAGGAGCTGTTGTCTACACTTGGGCAGTTGAACTGTTTGACACAAGTGCTCTAATAGCAGTCTCTCGTTATTGTCCCCCCTCTGGTTGGCTGACTAATATCCAGTGGGGACTGTGGCCACTTATTGAGTGGGTGGGAGCTCTTTTATCTGTCGTCTTCTTTGTAAGTCCTCTGTGTACTTTATAATTATACAAGGTACTATTATCCCACTCCCTGGCTGCATTACAGACATGCTACATGATCATGTGGTCCTGGTACACTTCTCCTGAGCCAGTCTACTATGAGGAGTATGCAGATGAGGAAGCTGAGTATGAGGAGGAACAAGGTGAAGGAGAATATGAGGAGGAGGGGGACAAGGAGGTGGAGCCAGAGACAACAGTAGAATAGAATAATAGACACAAACATAACTATGGGCTTCTCTATAGATACAGACTCTTTACACACATCCTTTATTTATCTTTTTATGGCATGCACTATAATTAAACTTTTGTGAGATCTTTTGTGAGATCATAAATTGGACAAAGTAGTAAACAAGCATGAAAACATTATAGTAATGAATATGCTCATTGTGTGGGCGGTCTAAACTCAACACTGTAGAGTCTGTCAATGCAAGAGCTACAAACAGTCTCAACTTGAGCAGCTACACACTCCACCAAGTCCATCAGCACTTCATCAGATATCCTGCACATATACAATCATAGTGAATGGACACACAAGATGTTGTGTTAGGGTACCTCTCAGCCATAGCCCAAGGATCAAAGCCTCCTTTAGTGGATGTTCCAGTCAGCTCTAGATAGTGAGAGTAGCGTTGTACACCAGCCAAAAGACTGGCAGGATTCAGTATACATGGGGCTGAGAATAAAAATAGGTGAATAATTATATAACAATCCACACACACACACACACACACACACACACACACACACACACACACACACACACACACACACACACACACACACACACACACACTCACACACTCACACACACACACACACACACACACACACACACACACGTACCTGCAGTAACTGTATGAGGAGGAGCTGGTAGAGTCAGTGTGGGTAGGTGGTCATCAAAGGTCACAGACCTCCATTTGTCTCTGATGACCTCTGTCTCAGCCTCTAGCTCACACAAACGCTCCAAGAGACCATCAACACATGGTGGTGGTGTGGGGGGAGCCTGTGATGGTGTGGGAAGATGGTTGACAGCCTGTGAGGGTGTGGGGGGAGCCTGTAATGGTGTGGGCAGATGGTTGACAGCCTGTGAGGGTGTGAGGGGAGCCTGTGATGGTGTGGGCAGATGGTTGACAGCCTGTGAGGGTGTGAGGGGAGCCTGTGATGGTGTGGGCAGATGGTTGACAGCCTGTGAGGGTGTGGGGGGAGCCTGTGGATGTATGGGCAAATGGTTGACAGCATGTGAGGGTGTGGGGGGAGCCTGTGATTGTGTGGGCAGGCGTTTGACAGTCTGTGGTGGTGTGGGAGAGTGGTTGACAACATGTGATGGTGTGGGCGGGCGTTTGACAGTCTGTGAGGGTGTAGGGGAGTGGTTGACAACATGTGATGGTGTGGGCGGGCGTTTCAGTCTGGTATTTGGAGCACTTTTAGATAAAGTTTGACAATGAATAGGAGCAGGTGTACTTCTGTGCAATGGACGATTAGGTACTTTGACTTTCTTCCTACTCCGCTTCTTGCTAGAGTTTTTATTCCGCACAGGTTTCTGAACACAGTGTCTATCCACATTCTGCACAGACAAACACATAATTATTTGCATGAGGAAATAGGCTATAGCTGGATTTTGAACAAAACATACAAGTATCTCTAAGAGTTACACAATGCACTATTTAGCAATCCATATTTATCACCTTCAACTGGTGATGCTGCCTGGACAGGAGTAGTGCTAGTTCAGGAGGTAGCTCTCTCCTCTGTGAGTGGGGGGAGGCTTTGTGGGCAACTGTGCACAGTGAGTGGGGGGAGGCTTTGTGGGCAACTGTGCACAGTGAGTGGGGGGAGGCCTTGTGGGCACCTGTGCACAGTGAGTGGGGGGAGGCCTTGTGGGCACCTGTGCACACATGTAATTCATTCTGCAAACACTTCACCTGCACAGGACAGGACAGAATTGAATGGTTGAAATAAGTATATCATACTTGTTTCTGTAGTTCTGTGAGTGTGTGTAAGTTGTGTGCCTCTTGTTGAGTTCTCGACAGTCTCTCCTCTGATGATCGCCCTCCTCTCATTAGAGGACTAACAGTGTCCACACATAGTGGAGTTGGTGGAGTAGCTATTGTCGTTGGTGTGGCTGGCCGGACACTAGTGCATTCAGAGGTAGCATTGTGCCTCTTGTGTACTTGTAGGTCAGCCACATATCTCCTGGCTAGTCTGCTAGCCAGAGTGAGTCGATCCAATGGTTTGCTCATGACCACAGGAGATGGTTGGATAGGGAACACTTGAGGATAGGGTAATGGCCTCAGAGATAGCTGTAGGTGAGTGTGTCTATTGGTGGCTCCATGAGGAGAGCAATGCAGCAGCCTTCCCTCAGATACGACCTCACACTCTATAATATAATATATATGCATGGTACTTCTTTATAGAGTAACCACTTACCAAGAGCCATTCAGGCTAGCTAGCTATGGGGGTACCCGGTATATAATTTTCTAAATGATGCCCACCTGTTACTATAACGACATACAATGGCCGCACAAGATGAGCTGCTGAGTTGTCTAGAGTTGACAGGAAAATGGCGTCCTTCATGGAGGAGGCCTGGTTTGGCTCATAAGACCACTCTTAGGGGGACACTGTCTCGAGACCTTCCAGCATATGATAGTATGCATAACGAGGCTACTCAGAGAACACTACTTCACTTGGAGAAGAATATGTTGTTCATGCGAGAGCAGCACAAGGAAACTCTGAGCCAACTGCACAGAGAGATAGAGAGACTCAAGAATGAGAATAGAGGTATTGTGTGTGTGTGTGTGTGTGTGTGTGTTTGTGTGTACATGTATAACAGGAACCAGATCTACCGCACGGCTGTTCTGCCTAAGTTAGACTATTGCGGTGCAGTCTGGGACCCTCATCACCACACAGATATAAAAAAACTGGAAAGCGTCCAAAAATTTGCAGGGAAAATTGTAACGAAGCAGTGGAGGGCAGAATACCCTGACCTGCTTGCCTCCTTAAACTGGAAACCTCTGTCATCTCGAAGGAAAAACCAAAAACTGAAAGTCTGCTTTAATATACTTAATAATTTATCTATAATATCTCCCAATGTTTTCACCCTCCATCCTCGCCCTTCCCCCCGTCACCCTCATAATCAAATTATTTTTAAACCATATGTTAAAACCCTAGCCCATAGACATTCCTTTTTTGTAAGCGTAATCCCCATTTGGAACTCCCTTCCCCTAAATGTTATCAGTAGCCCTAGCCCATCTGCTTTTAAATTATCCCTGTCAAAATTATAGCAATAAGTTAAAAATTTTTTTTTTCCTTTTTTCTTTTTTTCACTTAAGTACACCTGCACCTGCACCTTTACTTTTTGGTTATGGACTGACTTCATTATTAGCTTCATTTAGCTACCTTGTCATATCCTGTATGCTTCCTCTGCATCAAACATTATAAAGAAAAAAAAAAAAAAAAAAAAAAAAAAATGACTAACCAATGACAGAGCTTCACTTCAACCTGGTCATGTGTAGAGGCAGTCCTAGTCAACCTTCTGGCGGAGGTGAGTCCTGATATATAGAGAGTGGGTTGTGTAGTGAGTGAGTGTACAGACAGCGAGGGAGAGGAGGTCCACTCTCTGAGGACCAGTCTAGCACAAGAGAAGACACGTAATCGTCAGCTCAAAGCTCTCATTGAGAGGAAAGTGTTAGAGGAACAGAAGAGGTGAGCCACTGATTATAATCCACTCCTCCTAGCACTTCCTGACAGTTGTGATAGTGACTGTGTTATTGGACCTTGTACCTCTGTAATGGACTCTCAACCTCCGACCCTTGCCGAGGCTGAGAGAATGATCACACACTTACAACAGACCAACGACCAACAGAGTCATGAGCTCCAACAGATTAAGACAGACCTCCGTGATGTCCTTTACTCTCACAAGTGGACTCCTGATGCATTCCTATTAGCCAGGGCTTATGTGAATGAGGATGAGGCTACTAAGTGAGCTGTGTACGTATGCAGCAGCTAACACTAACCTCCCTCAAACTGCAGGTCAAAGCTTCCTAGAATACCAACAGAGACCAACAACATGTAAGCAACCCCCCCTGTGTGTGTGTGTTCCTATGTCTTGTAAGCAACCCCCCCCCCCCCCTGTGTGTGTGTGTGTTCCTATGTCTTGTAAGCAACCCCCCCTGTGTGTGTGTTCCTATGTCTTGTAAGCAACCCCCCCCCCCGTGTGTGTGTGTTCCTATGTCTTGTAAGCAACCCCCCCCCCCCCCCCCCGTGTGTGTGTTCCTATGTCTTGTACTGCACTGCAGGTTTGAGCGAGCTTATCGTAGGGTACGAGAAGAGGTCACCTTACCAGCGCTCACACCACATGTCAGCACATCATTCCCTCGCAGACAAAAGAAAACTGCAGCTTTGCGCAACAAACTTGAACGATCCCTACAATAAGTCAATGTCTTTATCTTCATTTAATATCTTGTAATAAAACTAATGATTGCCAAACAATTAAATAAATATAAAAATGATTCAATGACTGTACCCAAGGTTCTATAAGATATTGCAGGACTGAGGTTGTTCACTAGGTGGTGGTGGTGGTGGTACATGTCTCATCATGTCTGCTGCCATGTCAGCAACAACTCGAGCATGTCCAGCGCTCTCCTCTGCCATGGCAACAAGGCCTCTTAAATCATCCACTCCCCACAGAGTGGGAGGGGCTACAGGCACACACCCCACAGAGGGACACCCCACAGTGGGACCCTCTACTGGGATAGATAGGCTCTCACGAATTCTCAACAGGTTCAGCTCAGACAATTGCATGGTGGGGGGTGTATTGGGCATGGTGGGGGGTCTATTGCTGACTGTGTCGACAGTATGTCTCCTTCGAGTGAGTTGATCAGCTAGTGGCCATTCATGTGGTTCTGGTGATACTCTTTTGAGGCTGGGGGGTTCGCGAACTCTAGGAGCGGGGGGCAGATGGGTCACTGAGGTAGGGGGTGGTTGACCTCTAGGAGCAGGAAGCAGAGGGGTCACTGAATCTTTTTTGCCCTCCACCCAATATGTTGTCATGAGCCCTTTTCCCTGAGAGGACACACTAACATGAATAAGAGCGTGTGTGTGTGTGTCTATACCTTGACTTCCACACGCCCTCTCTGCTCTAGAATAAACTGAGATTCCTTGAGCAATGTGGCAGTGGCCTGACTCACATGTATACGCATGGGCTGCACGAGTGTGTGTGTGTAAGGGCCTGGGGAGCTAGGGGATACAGGGAACAAGGTACCTGTCCAGTTGCCTCCATTCTTGCTGCCACATTCACAGTGTCTCCAAACACATCATAGCGGAGGATAGAAGCACCCACCACACCTCCCACTACCGGCCCACTGTGGATACCTGTGTGTGTGTGTGTGTGTGTGTGTGTGTGTGTGTGTGTGTGTGGACTCAAACATGATATCTGCTGATAAAAAGTTGTTACACAATCTGACCTATTATATATCTCCATTCACAGGTAAGGCTATTTATTGGGTTACAGACAACACTCACCCACTCTTATTTCTAGCGGCTGGTTTGTGGATGGATCATTGATTTTGGATGTGGCATCGATTATAGAGCATGCAAAGTCAGTAATGAAGAGAGCATGTCTCGGCTGTGCTTCAGGAGCTCCACATATGACCATGTACCCATCACCAATCATCTCCACCTACACCAATAGAGGGGGGGTCTATAATGAGTGGGGGGGGTCTACAATGAGTGGGGGGGGTCTATAATGAGTGGCTTACCTTGTACACACCATGTGTATCACAAAGACCATCAAATGCCACACACATGGCATTCAACACACACACCACCTCCATTGGTCTGAGTCTAGAGCACATTGGAGTGAAGGAGACAATGTCACTGAACAACACAGATACATGTTCAAACTCTCTACATGTGTTGAGTGGAGTCTCTCCACTGCGCAGCTGATCTGCGATTGGCTTGGGTATCATCTGAAACAGCAGTTGATCTGTTTTACGAGAGCTCTCCTCTAGTTGATGACTACGTATCTTTTCCTGTGAGGGTGTGAGAGATGTGAGGTGTGGGTGGGTGTGGGTGTGTGGGGTGTACCTGGTGGAGTGCTAGATTGAGTTCTGGGTTTTGTCGAGATCCAGCCAGAACATAGTCTCGACTAGAGTCATGTTTCGAGAGATCGTTGATAAAGATGCCACTCTGATAAAGATCCTCTGGACTCTCAAGCCTACACACACACACACACACACACACACACACAGTGTAGTGAGGGGACACACACACGGCTTGTCTTACACAGGAGAGCAGAGGAAGGCAATGGATTGTGTTTCTTTGAGCAACAGCATCTCTCCCTTAAGTGTGAGTAATGGAGGGTTGGAGGGTTCTAGCTCAATGCTGTCCAGAGCATGGGCTCTAGTCACTGGCTCTGTGGATACTAGCTCAAACACAGTGTTGCAACGGGAGCATATCTGTATAGACAGTAAAGCATTATATGGCATCATGGTGATATACCTGACTCCATGAGGGAGAGTAAAAGTGTGGCTTCTGCAGTGTGAATGCTTGAGCCAACCTTCTACCAGCCAGTCCTGGTAGCACCAGCTCAAGCTTCCTGCCTACCCACTGTATAACAAGCTCCTTATCATACACAAAACAGAATGGAAACGCTGTCAGAAATGTCTCAGAATCAACGGAAAAGGTCTGCAGTTTGGAAATTGTGGGTTGATTGTGATAGAGCAATTCTCTATTGTCAAAGCGCAGCTCTAACACATAGTGCAACTCATTCCCAGTTTCCTCTAGTGACTTCTGGACCACCTCCAACTGCTTGCCATAGATCTGACCCACACGTATCAACTGACCAATCACATACTCTATAAATCCTTTCCTAGAAGTGGTGTAGTGAAGAAGCATCCCATGCTCTGTCTCCTGCTCACAATAGAACGATGGTGGCTTCATCTTGGGATAAGAGACTCGAAGATATTCGTGTAAATCATCCAATCCATTCAGGAAATCCCTCAAATCTCGTCCCAACACTCGCAATAGTCGAGCATAACCGTACTGTCCAACACTCTGAACAAAGTACTCTCCAAACAGTCTCATGATAATGGCTGGCTCCTGCCCTAGCTCCACAGATACTGCCGCTACAAGGTCTCTCATCACTTGGTCAGAATAGACCTCGTGTGTCACAAACCAGCGATTCTTGAGACCCACTTTCTGACGCACAGTCTCCCAACAACGCTCTCCATAGTTCTCAGTTATAAACTTCTGGATAGAGTCGAGCAACAAGCCATACATTCTCTTAGGGGCTGAGAGGACACACAGTAGCAATATGAGTGTGGTAGCTAGTTCTATATATCGAGTTACTGGCTATTATGGTTCAGTAGACTAGTGGAGATGGTATCCTGTTAGTCCTGTTATCCACACATGGCAGTGTAGTAAAATAATGGTTTTGGGTGGGTGGGTGGATGTGGCAATGACCAGCCACTCCCACCTTTCCTGCGCAGTCAGCACATAACAATAGTAGTATCTATGCTATCGCTATAAGCGCTAAGAGGTATTATCTGATCAGAAACTTTAATATAGGAGAGGTCGATCATGAATGCTGTAGTTGCACTGTGCCACTTCTGTGAGGTCCACGGCCCTTGTATACTGTTCTGTACTCAGGTACACTGTGTGTGTGTGTGTGTGTGTGTGTGTGTGTGTGTGTGTGTGTGTGTGTGTGTGTGTGTGTGTGTGTGTGTGTGTGTGTGTGTGTGTGTGTGTGTGTGTGTGTGTGTGTGTGTGTGTGTGTGTGTGTGTGTGTGTGTGTGTGTGTGTGTGTGTGTGTGTGTGTGTGTGTGTGTGTGTGTGTGTGTGTGTGTGTGTGTGTGTGTGTGTGTGTGTGTGTGTGTGTGTGTGTGTGTGTGTGTGTGTGTGTGTGTGTGTGTGTGTGTGTGTGTGTGTGTGTGTGTGTGTGTGTGTGTGTGTGTGTGTGTGTGTGTGTGTGTGTGTGTGTGTGTGTGTGTGTGTGTGTGTGTGTGTGTGTGTGTGTGTGTGTGTGTGTGTGTGTGTGTGTGTGTGTGTGTGTGTGTGTGTGTGTGTGTGTGTGTGTGTGTGTGTGTGTGTGTGTGTGTGTGTGTGTGTGTGTGTGTGTGTGTGTGTGTGTGTGTGTGTGTGTGTGTGTGTGTGTGTGTGTGTGTGTGTGTGTGTGTGTGTGTGTGTGTGTGTGTGTGTGTGTGTGTGTGTGTGTGTGTGTGTGTGTGTGTGTGTGTGTGTGTGTGTGTGTGTGTGTGTGTGTGTGTGTGTGTGTGTGTGTGTGTGTGTGTGTGTGTGTGTGTGTGTGTGTGTGTGTGTGTGTGTGTGTGTGTGTGTGTGTGTGTGTGTGTGTGTGTGTGTGTGTGTGTGTGTGTGTGTGTGTGTGTGTGTGTGTGTGTGTGTGTGTGTGTGTGTGTGTGTGTGTGTGTGTGTGTGTGTGTGTGTGTGTGTGTGTGTGTGTGTGTGTGTGTGTGTGGTGTGTGTGTGTGTGTGTGGTGTGTGTGTGTGTGTGTGTGTGTGGTGTGTGTGTGTGTGTGTGTGTGTGGTGTGTGTGTGTGTGTGTGCGCGCGCGCTAACTCTTCATTGTTTGCTTCAGGCATTTCACAGTGCTCATGATGCCCAGTTGATGATGGATGCATTGCCTCCTGACAAGAGGCTACCTCACAATGATGTAGATACTCTCCCGTCAAGACCTCCTACTGATCAGTGTGAGGTAAGCTAACAACACGCACACCACACAAACACACCACACACACACACATGTACACATGCAGGGCTGCCGCTCTGTAACCAGTGATCATCCTGGCTTCATCTCTTATGATGACAAGGCCATCATCACTTACATCAGTGGACAATATCCAGAGCAGCCTCAGTTATACAGTGTGGTGCGTCAAGCGTGTGTGCGTAGTCTCAACTGTGAGGTGTGTCCTGGAAGAGAGGGTCCTATAGCATTTGGAGAGGATGGAGGATCTCATGTCCTCTCACACACCTTCAACCTCAAGGATGCCCAAGCTAGGGGATTCAGACGATTGTAGGTCTCATCCCCCCCCCCCACTGACTCCCTCTCATGTCTTATCCACAGATACAGCTTTATTGTAGTGATGATGGATCGTGTGTTCCTCATCAATTCATGGCCATTCCTAGTCAAGCATTTCAGAGCTCTTATTGATGACATGCAAGCCAAGGCTGACGGTGTGTTTGCTAGTGAGTCAGGCGATATCAAAGGATCTCGATCACTGCGCTCCAGTCTCTCCAGTCTCTCTGGTCCTGGTAAGCAACTACAATATTAGTAGCTCTGTCATTGTATATGGTGTAGTTAGATCCAGTGATTTATTTCGGACCCTTTTTAGGGGAGTAAGCGTGGGCGTTTAATCAATGGTTTGGGGACTACTCTTTCGGCTGCCATAACTTGAATTCTGTGGATCCAATGTCAAAATCGGATTTTCTGAAAGCTTAGATCAAATGGTGTCATCAAAAATCATATTTGAGAGATAAAGTATTTGCCAATTTGGCGATACCATGGATAATAGCCCATGGTCCGAGGCCGAAAAATGACAAATTAGGGTCCTGAAAAAATTTTGAATTGCAACGCATCATTTGAAAGGTCTCTTTCTAAGCTTTCAGAAAATCCTGAAATGTTTGACATTGGATCAATGATACTCAAGTTAAGGCTGTTGAAAGATGTTCAACTACACTCCGTTCAATTCAATAGTTCGGCGATTCTTTCGGCTGCCATAACTTGAATTCTGTAGATCCAATGTCAAAAATTTTCGGATTTTCTGAAAGCTTAGAAAAAAATAGGTCAAATGGTGTCATCAAAAATCATAATTTATTTGAGAAATAAAGTATTTGCCAATTTGGCGATACCATGAATAATAGCCCATGGTCCGAGGCCGAAAAATGACAAATTAGGGTCCTGAAAAAATTTTGAATTGCAACACATCATTTGAAAGGTCTCTTTCTAAGCTTTCAGAAAATCGTGAAATTTTTGACATTGGATCAATGATACTCAAGTTAAGGCTGTTGAAAGATGTTCAACTACACTCCGTTCAATTCAATAGTTCGGCGATTCTTTCGGCTGCCATAACTTGAATTCTGTAGATCCAATGTCAAAAATTTTCGGATTTTCTGAAAGCTTAGAAAAAATAGTTCAAATGGTGTCATCAAAAATCATATTTGAGATATAAAAAGTATTTGCCAATTTGGCGATACCATGGTCCAAGGCCAAAAAATGACAAATTAGGGCCCCGAAACAATTTTGGATTGCAACACATCATTTGAAAGGTCTCTTTCTAAGCTTTCAGAAAAGCAAAAAAATTTTAACTTTGTGTACTGAAGTTATGGCTGTTGAAAAATTAGAATAAAGCCTGCGTTCGTAGCTAAGTTTGAGAGGCCATAACTTGCGTTGCGAATGTTGCATTTAGTGATAGTGCTACAACATGGTGTATCTAGTGCATCACACACACTCACCAATAACCGCCCACTCCACACACACACTTGTGTAGATCACCTGAGGCGTATCAGAACAGCACACACTGGACGCTCCCTCGTGGAACTGACAGGAGATTCTGATATATTCAACTATTTACACAAATACTTTGTGTTCCTCTTGAAGGCAGGTGGTCAGAGAGTCACAGAGAGCGTTCTCGAGGGACCTCCTCAGGTGTGTAGTGTGGTGGCTAACAAGCATTTCAGTAGCTACGTTTAGGTAGCCATAACTTTATTATGGAAGGTCCAGTTCTCAAACTGAGTAGTGCATTGTATAGCTCTTGGAGAGACTTTTTCATATGATATCTGTTTTGTAGATCTTTCATAATAAAAATGTGTATGTGATGTGCTGACATATCCCCCTAGGTGATGGCGTGTGTTAGCGAGGGAGAACCGTTGTCTAGAGAGGAGCTGTTGAATAGTTTGGACAAACCACTCACCTCCCGAGAGTTCACTCTCATCAAAGGTGACCCTTGTGTTGTGTTTGTGTGGGTGGGTGGGTGTGTGTAGACACTATCTCTCCTTCTCAGAACACGACCAACCATCATTCCAGAGCCTACGCCATATCTTCAAGGTGAGTACATTCCGTGGCTTCGGTACATACAGACTTACATGTTGCTGTTTGTGTAGGTTATTGGCAAGTCAGATTTCCTGGAGCTGGCCTATCATGTAGTGCGTGGTGATCAGGTGATTGTACGAGGCAGTGATGTAACTACTGTCACCTCTATTCTCAACATACTCAAGGTAAGTCAGCCCCTTTAATTAATGTATCTATATGACATCATTTACAATACAGAATTTGGTGCCTGAAGCTTGTTGCCGCATTGTCCCCTTCAGTAGTGTATATCAGGAATCCTTCTCTTGCAACTTCCTTGGTCTAAGTGTGGGGGTTGAGTTACCAGCTCATGTGGTGGCCTCAGAACACCACATTCTATTAGATATTTTACCTCCGCTGAGTAGGCAAGCGTCCCCTGGTAAAGAAGACCCTCTAGGGACATACAAGCTCATGGTATACTCAGCACTACCTAGAGTACCTGAACCTAAGTGTGAGTGTGTGTGTTCCCCTCTACACATGACCATATACTCTTATCAATACAGACCCTCAGTATCTTCAGCGATTGCTAGGGCTGCTCTCTGGAGAGGTGTTATCTGAGGCAGTCACTAGCAGAGCTCTAACTAACCTCAAGGAAGAATGGATGAAGTGAGTAGCTGACAATAGAGTGCTCTTAGTTTTCACACACACACACACCCCTCCCCCACACACTTATAACCCTGTTGCAGTAAGGTGAAGGTGCTGTACAAGTTCTCACAAATGGGCTTCCTTGACGTGCCTCAAAAGAATGAACATTTGTCTAAATTACTGAACGAGATACTTGTAGTGAGTCAGGAGGAGTTGTGTGTACTGCAGTACTGGAGGTCTGCACTGTCCAGGGACTATAAGGAACACTTGAAAAATAACAATAAGTGATATTAATTTTATGTTCATCGTTTTAACTCATCATCAATGTGATATCTGTATAATTGATAAGAAATTGTGAAATTAAAATGATAGATGATGGTTGATAGAGTTTTAAGAGCTGGCTAGTTTGTCGAGGTCTGAGAGACAGTCTCTGAGCACTGCTCTGGCCAACATTATATCTATAGACAGGAAGAGGTGATAATGTCACTGCATGGCTATAACAACAGTGTAGGCTTACTCTTCTTGAGTCGGTCAGTGGAGGACTTGCTGTTGGTGTAGGATGGTTTAACATCTCTCCCTATCTCTTCAATCATACGAAGTAGTTCATTATAATGAGTCTCTAATAATGATTCACTCTCTGGACAATAGGGACAATATCTGATACTGTAATACACATACACACATTGTCTCACTCTTGGGGAGGTTGTCTGTAGCTTGCAGCACTCCATTCACTGCCATCGCCGCTGTCTGTGTAGTAGCCATTTTAGTATTGCAAACCACACCCGTTTACTGGGAATAGGCGTGGTTTGCCAGGCTTGTCGCTGCATGTACTTTAACCCAGCCATTAATATTTTAAATAGAGAACGCCTTGTGTAGTTTCATAAATTCAATATTACTGCAAAATCTTTCGTTTTCAATAAAAGGGGTGCGGTGCATAAACTCTGTGATAAAATTATTATGTAAAAATCAAACCTGGCAATACGCACAAAAAGTGATAACGTCTACTATAGCAACACTAATTGCTAGGGGTTTCCCCCTCTTGACCACTAGTGTCCACTTTCTCAGCACTAGGCTTTTCTTCAGACAATTGTGTATCCACTGAAGCATCTGTAGATGCTGGTGGGGGGTCTTGGATTGGTAGGATGAAGGTGCTAAAGAACGACACAATGACTGTCATATTGTCTCCAGAACCTTCACTCTTGGCTAGCTGGATAATCGCCTTGGCAACGGTTTGTTTAGACCCCCCAGGGCTTGTTAGATGAGCTTGTACACACGTCACAATCTCTTCCATACTCAACACATCCCAGATACCATCACACGCTAGCATCAGGTAATCCTCTGTTCCTTCAATGTCAGCCACACTTACATCACCCACTCCAATTACAAACTTCTTATCAGGAGCGTCCCCAATAGCACGAGATACAGATAGGTTTCCATTCACTCTCCAAGCACCATTCCACAGCACCACACCGCCGGCCGCTTCAATACGCTGCTGCTCATCCTGTACACAATGGTGGGTGTGTCAAGTCTTATCACACACAATGGTGGGTGTGTCAAGTCTTATCACACACATAATAGATACAACCCACTTAAGCCTGACTAGAAGCTACAGTGTACACTGTGGGACCACACTATAGGCTCTGTACACTAGTCTACACACTGCAGGCATTCTGCTGCTTGCTTATAACGAGTGAGGTCAAGTCCTGCTACATGTTGATATGCAGAAGTCTCTGCACTTAGCAATAATTATGATACATTGAATATGATTGTTTTGACCAAGCAGGTACACACACACACATTCATTAGACGGATGTGCACCAATTTTATTTCCAATCTCCCAAACACACATAATTATACAGACAGTGCTTACGTCTTGATCTGGTTTGTGTGGCTTGACTAGTTGAGTGGGGACACTATTCCTGACAATCATAGCTTGTGAGTCGCCCACCCAGCCAGTGTACACCTTATTCCCTCTCTGTAGACAAGCCACAGCCGTGGTGCCACTGCGAGGCAGGTTCTGAGGAGGTCATGATGGTGTTAGGCTATACACTGGAGTGGCTCACCTTGCTACAAACGTTGTCATCAGTGACTTTAATGGCGCCCTTGAGAGCGCCTTCTGGGTCATCTTTAAACAGCTCATGTCTCACAAGGTTAGTAAGTAGAGTTATTGCAGCGTAAGAGGCAGCCTCCACTCCGATGTGCCCATCGAATATAGAGTAGTAGGCTTGGTGAGGATAGTCCTATAAAGAGGGAGAGAGAGTGAGTACAATATACACAGCAGTTGTATGGGTCCATACCTTTAATCCAAAGAGGGCATTCACGTCCACACACAGCGCATGTCGATCCTCCATTTTCCTGCGAGTGTTCTTGATAGCAAAGATACTGAGATCCACCTTATCCACTGGGGCAGTCATTAGCGGTAGACTGGCTGCCCACTCTTCACACACACTGTGCAGCTCTATCAGGAGATCACTCAGCACACCATCACTGTTATACACTAAGTGAAAGAGTATCAATATCTATGAGATCAGTAAATCAACTCACTTGGTCTGGACTCTTCTTCACTTGGGAGGAGGTACTTGTCAAGAGAAGTGGACAATCTCTTAAATGCCTCACATGATATGTAGTACGACAGGATACCAGGGCACGATCTAGAGGCATAAAAAATAAAAGCAATGAAGTGGACAATCTAAAGACAAAACAAAATTTCTAAATTTGAAGAACAAAAAAGGCCCTGACCGGATTCGAACCGGTGATCTCCTGTTTACTAGACAGGCGCTTTAACCGCTAAGCCACAGGGCCTGCTGAGAGAATTTGACCAACTAATTGTTTATTACATGTAACTACAGTACAGATCGGTAAGTAGAAAATAGCAATGGACAAACAACCCTTGGTTTATGTACAAAAGACAAAAGTTGGCTGTGCACAGTCCCACAACCATTTATATAATAAATGTACGAACTTTATACAAGACATACCACACGTACACACGTACACACACTACACACCACCACACACCACACACACCACACACACTACACATACACACACACACACTACACATACACACATGTTATCTCACAGTTTAGCGAGGTAGTTTTTTGCCTGGTCTAGGCACTCTGCCTCCACCTCAGCCAAGCACAGTTGTGGGTAGTGTGGGGCCAGTGAGGGCCTCTCTTTGCTGGCCACCTCCTCCAGAAACTTGAGAGCATTCGCTTTAGCTGTCTCAGAGAACTCCATAGCTAGCTAGCTCACCACTGGTCCTAGTATAGTAAAGTGTTCAATCCTCCAGAGAGCTGAGTGATTGATTGTTTGGGGCTGTTGATGGGTGTGGAGACAAGGGGGAGGGGCTGGTCAGTCACAAGACCTTTACCTTATCATGTGATAAGGAGCTCACAAAATATGCAGTGAGGATTTCATCAGTAAAGAAGCTGTTTTTTGAATTGATCACTAGATATATACGATCACCTTCTACTAACCAAGATGCTGTGTGGAGCTCACCACCAGATACTCTACTACCTTCTCATATTCACACTTGTGTCTGTGGCCCTCTACTACAATCTCACTGGACTAGGCAGCAGAATCGACTTTGGGGAGTTCCTAGGAGGTACCTCGCCTTACCTGTGGTCTGGCCTGGGAGCGGGACTAGCTGTATCACTGTCTATAGTGGGAGCAGCATGGGGCATATTTCTGACTGGATCTAGTATTTTGGGTGCTGGAGTCAAGGCTCCAAGAATCAAGACTCGTAATCTCATATCAATCATATTCTGTGAAGCTGTGGCCATCTATGGTATTATTATAGCCATTATTATGGTGCAAAAGATCTCTCAAGTATCGGATGAGAAGCTGTATGATGGAAACGGTAGCTACTCTAGTTCTGCTGTGTTCTCTGGGTTCAGTCTGTTCGGAGCAGGTCTCACTGTAGGCCTCACTAACATCGCATGTGGTCTGTCTGTTGGGCTGGTGGGTAGTGGTGCTGCTCTGGCTGATGCTCAAGATGGTGCTCTCTTTGTCAAGATTCTTATTATTGAGATCTTTGCAAGTGCCATTGGATTGTTTGGAGTCATTATTGGAATTATTCAAGCCACTAAAGCGTCATTTGACCAGTGATATATAATTAATTATGTGTGTAACTATGTGAACAGTCGTTTGTGTACTAGGTCTTATTGTATGTTGTTCTTAAGTGGCTCTCATTGTTTATCACCTTTGTCTGTGTGATAGAAATATGTGCTGTGAATGGTCTTTGCCATTATGACACCTTAAAATGAATTTATGAGAATAAATGATTAGCATGAACAATTAGGAATTGCATGAACCATCACCATACATGTCTATGAGGCTGCTCTAAAGTGTCACTACTAAATTGCAGTTCATTGAGTGCTTGAAGCACCATCTTGATTCTAGCATTTATAAGAGATGCTTGATGGGTCAACTCTAAAGCTCTTTCTGTCAGTTCTGTTACCCTCTTGTCCACGTACACACTTGCTTCCCCTAGCTCCATCTCCAGGAAGAACCCCATTCCTACAGCTACACACAATGTGGAGACATCCTCCACTCTAGCCTGTGTATACACGTTGCAGCCAATGTCTACCATAGTCTTGAGAGGAGGGGGTACACTCTGCATGTGTTGTATGGTCTGCTTTAGTTGAGTCAGCTCTCCTATGTCACTGTACAACTGGTCTCGCTGATTCAACACCATCTTCAGATCTGTCCTCAATCGCTCGTTGAGGAAATCTTCATACTTTTCCACCTTTGCAGGTAACTGAAGGGAGTCCATTTACTGAGTATACCCTGTAAAATGTAATAATTATTAGAGTTATCAAAAAAACACTTCTAATATCTGTTAGGGCAATACCTCCTAGATGAGAGCAGACATGATCCCAGGCCGAGTTTTCGGTTTTATAACGGTTAGGCAAACCGTTATAAAAGCGAAAACTAGGCCTGGGATCGAGGCTAGTGCTAGAGCTAGCTATGAGCCACTCCCACCTTAATTCCTTCACACAGGTATTATTATAGGAAGTAGATCTAATATTCATTGTCATAGCTGGAGAAATCAGTGCATTCTGCCAAGTCTCAAGCCTGCAAAATGGTTCAGTATCTCCCCTTTATTCTCCTAGCTGTGTTGTGCAGCTCTCCCACTAGCTGCAGGGCTGAGGGCAGTGGCTGTGGAAGTGTCGACCAAGACCACCTCGCAAAGCAACGGCTAAACAACGTGCTGGGGAGTATACAAGCCCAGCTTGCACCACTGATGCAAGACAATGAAACTGAAGCAACAGTTGAGGATACTGCCTCAGTTAACAATGACTCCGTACGGCTCATGTATGAGGCCCTAGTCAACTCTACAGAGCGTGTGGATGATGGCTCTTGCAAGGATGGGGACTTCTTTGCACAGCCAGTTACATCCTTCAATGTGTCAATGAACATTGGTGAGTGTTGCATGAGAGAGAGGGCATTGAACAACTGATTATATAATAATTGGCAGTCCATTGTATTGTCATTCAGCTCACAGATTAGCCTCTATTGTTTATTCTGCTACAGATAAGGAAGCCACTGCTAGGAGGAGGCGCTCTGCCCCCACCACTGCCACGAGAGGTGTACTGGTGAGATACACTGCCGAGTTAGAGTTCCATCTCAATGACAGCCTAAAGCTCATCTCTCGAGCTGATCTACTGCTCTACCAACTGCCCACACGTACAAGCCCATCTATACAGTCAAGAGACAACAGACAATATATTGAGATTAGCACTGTGATTAATGACAAGGAGAGACGTGTTATTGAGGGCAAATACATCGACACATTCGGAGATGGTTATATTGTGTTTGAGATAACAAAAGCAGTCGAGATGTGGATACAGCAAAACATTGAAGGGCAAGTGTTGTTGGAGGTGGTGGTGTATTGCTACAGCTCCCCTAGCTGTGCTGAGGTGGACAGTCAAGGAATACACCCGGCTATAGTCAAGTTCCTTACAGCCTCACAAGATTTGAGCAAACTTCCTCGAGTGATAGTCAACTCGCACAAACCACGAGAGAGTGTTAGTCGACTGAACAAACGCTCCACACACAATGAAGAAATAATGTTCTGTACTTCTGATGCTGACTTATGCTGTCTCAAACCACTTGTTATCAACTTCAGGACAGATCTCAAACTACAATCCATTGTATATCCTGAAACCTTTGAGGCCAATTACTGCCAAGGGCCGTGTCCAACCATCTCAGGCAGTACAGTACTCAGCTCTGAACGGTTTGATTTCCTGAGCCGGTTGGGTAGTAACCACCCTGCTGCCAGCATCGAGCCTTGCTGCTCAGGAGAGGAATATGATCATCTTGATGTGATAATGAGAGTCTACAATAGAGAAACAAAACGCTTGGAGACGCAGATCATTAAACTAAATCAAGTCAAAGTCGTTGGCTGTAGATGTGCCTAAACAATCATATCCCATAAAACCATGAAAATATTTGTGTAATGTACTCCTAAAAACTGCTTTCTTAAAAACCAATGTGGTTTCACTATTCTGTGCTTACAACTGTTTCTATTTATATGTACATGATGAGGTTTTCTTGATGTGTGTGCTATGAAGACTTTTGTCCAGCCAGTAATTACACACTAGACAGTGTGACATAACAGATGTCTCTTTTGCATGGTTTACAGATAATTGAACAAAAATGATTGATGAGTAAGGATAATTATAGTTAGTTTATAAAATTCCTAATAGTTATAATTATATGTGTTCACAGTGTTCTAGCTCAAGGCTTGGTGGATTGTGCAGCTCCATTGGCTTCTTGAGCAAAGTAGCCTGTAGCGGAAGTAACCATAGTGATAATGGGTGGTATACATTACACATAATTAGATCAAATAAATTAATGATGCCTAACATTCTGAACTCCTACAATGGCTACAGGTGCCACCACACACACCTTGCACTGATTTCATGAAGGTCTTCATTTTATCCACCATAAACTGAGGCACTCGGAACTGCTGCAGCTTTGCTACTGAGGCAACCACATCTGGCACATCCCTAATAGTGTGTGTGTGTGTGTGTGTGTGTGTGTGTGTGTGTGTGTGTGTATGTGTGTGTGTGTGTGTGTGGGGGGGGCGTGTGTATGGGTGTGAGGGGAGGGACTCACTTGTAGAGGGACTCAGTGGTGACTAGAGTGGACACCTCCTGGAAGATCATCAGGAATGCCTTTCCTCCGTGTACTGGCAGGAACTTGTTCTCATATAGCCATGTCTTGTCATCACCATCACAGGCATACTGTACAGAGTCAGTGTGCAGTGTAGTGTGTGTGTGGTGTGTGTGTGGTGTGTGATCTACCTTGAATAGCTCAGGGTGGAGATAGTACACCTTTCCTCTGTTGGCTGAGTGGCCCAAAGCTCTGAGGGTAACCATGGTTACCATGGTGACTACACTAGTAATAAAGGGGGCACTTACTTGTTGACATTGACTCCCAGACAAAACACAGTATCAGAAGTCATCTTCTCTGGCTCCCACTAAACACACACAAATAGCAGTTAGTGACAATACACACACACACACACACACACACACACACCTTCCCAGGGTCCAGTCGCCTCTTGTCCATCCCCCACTTCCACACAGCGGACCTACACACACACACACATCACACACATCACACACTCATGAGACTGTGGGGGGTCTCACTTGTCAGCCCCTCTCTCTGCAGGGGGTTTACGTATCCTTTTAGGGGGTCCATAACGAGACTCCACCCTCTCAGCCTTCAACTGTGGGGGTATACAGTGGGGGGTATATACAGTGTGGGGGGTAGGTACCTTCTTAGTGGACATTGGAGAGCCTGTAGGGGTCACGACCTTGTTACTCCGAGGTAGCTGTGTAAGCAATCAGTTATAAAGACATAATTATGAGCAAACAAACCTTTCCATAGGGAAACTCCCACTTGCCCTGTATATATCCTTGCTGAGCCTGTAGAGAGAGAGAGTAACACACACCCACACACACACCCACACACACCTCTTCAATCATCTTGCACACTAACAGGCGTATGGTGGCCTCAGGGACACTGTCTCCAGTATTGTCACGTACATTAGAGGCAGCTTGACTGAAGATGTGCATGTAATCGTCACATAACCTCTTGACCTCCATGTTGAAGGATGATTGCAGTACAGCCTTGAGTAGGTCCAGAGTCTTGGCAACACTAGCACCACCACCTCTGTGAGTGTGTAGTGTGGTGTGGGTGTGTGGATGTGGTGTGGGCGTGTGTGTGTACATACCTTGTCCTGTTGTAGGGATGCATGGCAGAGATAGCAGCTCTGTGGGCATATCTGTGAACACATACATATTAGGGGTTGGGGGTTGGGGGTTGGGGGTTAGGGGGACTCACTTGCTCCTCTTGGGGAAGTTTCGTGAGGTCATGTCCAGAGACTGCAAAGAAAGAATTGAATAACTTATAGAACCATGAAAACCACAACTTTGTGGATGTGGCATTCCTGTCAAAGATTATCTACATTAAGTGCACTGTACATGCTAGTGACTCACTGCATTGACAGAGCCCTCTGGTAGTTGAACAGGAGCAGGAGGACAAGAGGCAGTCACTCCAAACCTGCTCAGTCCTTGTCCAGCTTGTAGACGTGAGGTGATGTCAGCCAGTGATGGTGTGGGGGAGCGTGAGCTAGAGGACCCTCTCCTCTCTAGTGCACTCTCATGAACCTCTCTAGCCAGGAAGTCAGCAAATGAGTCATCATCATCAGCATAAGGTGAATCACTGCGTGATGAGCTGGGCCCTTCACTAGCTACCACTGTCACTCCTGGTACTGGTGCTGGGATGATGTGGTTGTCTCCTGTACACAAGCAGCATGATATCAAATGTACAAAACACAACACAAGGTATACATGGCCTTACACACATAAGGGTACATATCCTACACACATAAGGGTACATATCCTACACACATAAGGGTACATATCCTACACACATAAAGGTGCATATCCTACACACATAAGGGTACATATCCACACACATAAAGGTACTATTCTACACACATAAAGGTACATATCCTACACACATAAGGGTACATGTACCTATAGCCTACACACATGAGGGTACACACACACACATATAAGGCACATATAAAGGTTACCTGTTGCTGGTGGTGGTGGTGGTTGAGTGTCCATCTCCTCGTCTGACTCATCATCAGAGAGCAGTTGCTCATGTGCCTGCAATGCTGGTGTGCCCACTCGTGTAGCGCGTGCTTCATTGTGGCCAGTCACACTGGCTAGGATCTCACCAGCGCTCACACGTGCCTGAGGGGGCGTTGTCTTGGTAACAGGGGGCTTGAAGTGTGTGAGTATCTCAGCTGTAACTTGACCAGGAAATGGCCTCGAATTAGAGGAGGCCACTATCTGAGGTATAGTGGGTGCCGCGGAGGAGGGGGGTATTAGAAGAGCCTTCACTGGCTTGGGTACGTGTGGAGGTCGTACAGTGTTGGTAAGCAGAGGACTGACAACAGAAGGAGGGGATTTGACAGACATCACAGGAGAAGGTCTAATAATAGCCTGAGGAATAATGGAGACTACCCTAGGAGGACCTGCGCTAGTCACTGGCTGTACAATTGGGGGGGCCATTGTCTGTGGGGGGGCCATTGATTGTGGGAGGGGCATTGTCTGTGAGGGGGCCATCGCTTGTGGGGGGGCCATTGACTGTGAGGGGGCCATCACCTGTGGGGGGGCCATTGTCTGTGAGGGGGCCATCGCCTGTGGGGGGGGCATTGACTGTGAGGGGGCCATCACCTGCGGGGGGGCCATTGATTGTGGGGGAGCTAGCGGCAGTGGGGGGGCCATAATAGCATTGACACTAGGAGTAGTCACATTCACAGGTATGGTAGAAGTCACTGTGGGTTGGTTTACTGATGGCAACAGGTTTAGCAAAGAGGTGAACACGGAAATGTCCATTGCAGATACTCTTGGTTGACTTGAAGTGACTGGTATAGTGTTAGAGGCGGCTACAAGCTGAGAGGCAGCAGCTATCATTGATGATAAATGTGTGTCTTGCTCTACGCTCGTAACAGGAATGTTAGTAGATACTGACGATTGGTTGTTGCTTGCAGCGGACGGTGTTAGCATCGATTGATCAAATGTTTCATTCATGAGTGTGTCCAGTGGTTGAATGGAGGACAGACTAGAGAGAGCAGCATTCACTAGGAGCATGTTGTTGGGCAATATTGGGAGCTCTGAGAGTTTAGATAGTTGTCCAGTGGAGGCTCCCAGGTTAGCCAGCAGAGAGTTGAGGCTATCAGTGGAGGGGTCAGACCTGTACATGGGGACAGTGAATACACTGACAACACATTAACAGGCCGAAAAATATACTTTGGATTTAACACATCATCTGAAAGGCCTCTCTCAAAGCTTTCAGAAAATCTTAAAATTAACGTTATTGGACCAACAGAACTAACCGTTCAAAGATGCTCAATATTTAATGCTGGGTCCCCTTCGTTTTGAAAGTAGCTCTGTAACTAACTTCCTGCACACACATCGCAGGAAGTATGTGCTTTCACTATGCATCCATTTACACATGCTAGCTGCATATTATCGGGTACGTACATATAAAGCATATTTATTGCTTGTGTGGTGGTGCATATCAATGAATGATGTTAGTCAAACTCACATATCATTAGATTTCAATTCCTCCATCAGAGATATTGTTTCAGTATCTTCAGTGGCCATATTTGCTGCTCCAGTAGATGTCATGGCTAAGGCTGTGAGCTAGCTCAAGCTTGTGGTTACAAGCTCCTTTATATCTCTCCTCTTGATAGTTGCTTCAGGCTCTCCTTTAGCTGCGTGAGGTAGGTGCGCGTCTGCAGGAGGTACAGAAGCAACCGAAAAATAGTCTCAAAGCTTGCAAGTTATCTCCTACACTATAAAGCTAGCTAGCACACACACACACTATAAACCACAACAAGGATACACGTGAGACATTAGCTAAGCTTTACCTTTGACCCCAAGCTTGCAAGCTTTGCACAGTGGCTAATGGCGTCTGGGGCCTCTCAAACAACTCTCCAGGAAGCTGTGGATGGGCTTAATGTCCTCTGTGCGTGTCACACTGGGTCCACGCTAACTGAAGATATTAGGAAGATTGTCTCTGAGCTCAAGACCTCATTGCTACGTCATACGAGCCCCTCCCACGCATTTAATAGCTGTGCAGGACCACAACTACTCTTGCAACTACTTTCCCAGTGCGCATGCGCAGGAAAAGATACAGTTCTGTTGCTGGGTGTTCTTGGAAACATCTGTGCTTTGGATGAGAGCTGCAGAGACACTGTAGGTGGTTGTGTGAGTGTGTTAATAACTGTATCATCCTATTTCTGCCCGCACAGGTGATGGCAGACCACCAGATGATTGGTGAATACATTCTAATGAATAATTAGGCAGATTTTACAATAACGCACACACTATAATTACACAATTAGTATCTGAGCTATTAATACAAGTCCTTGTGCATTAATAGCTGACGTGTGTGTACACCTCGATGTATCAATTGATTATATCCCCTACAGTTGATATTCTGAGGAGAACTGAAGAATGTGACGTGCTCAATACAGCCGCTAGATTGGTAGCCAACCTTTCATTGGACCCTCACAACATACCCACCCTACTAGCTGATGGAGCAGTCTCTCTATTAGTACTGTCACTAGCCAGAGGATCCAACGCTTGCAAGAGAAGTTTGTTGAGAGCTTTGAGAATATTAGCCGGGAACAGTAACTGCCGGGATGAGATTACAAGTGTAGAGGGAATACAAGCTGTGGCCGATTGTCTAGTGTCAGCTGATAGTCATGTGATAGGGGCAGCTATGCAGACACTAGTAGCAGTGACTATAGACAATGATGCAGTGCCCTCTCTCCACAACAACAGTTATCTGCAAGTGGTGGTCCGACACTGTCACCACATAGAGACTCATATTAGAGAGGCTGCTATTAGACTGTTACTAAAGACAACCAAGTGTTCAGATGGTAGAGTGGCTTTGAGCAGTGCAGGAGGTGTAGAGACCTTGGTGGGTCTAATGGAGAGCAGCTCTGATACACAGGGTTTGTTGAGTGATATTGTGAGGTCTGTTTGCTTGTGCTGTAGGGAAGTCACTAGTAGACAACGGTTGAGAGATTGCGGTGGACTGGGTACATTGATAACCATGCTTCAAGAGGAGACTCAGCTGGTCATACATGGAGCTATAGTATCAGCACTAGTCTGCTATTATTTTGATGAGACCACTCTCAAGAGAATGGTGCAAGCTATGGGCCTCCTACCAGCACTAGTATACCATCTCAATAAAGGTATGTATACATGTATTGATTGTAACTGTTACAATAAATAATGTGTGTTGATTGGTTTTGGGCCCAAATTGTCCATTTTCTGAAAAAAGCGTGGGCTATATTATAAGCCGACCTGTTTTCGTAACTAACTTTTATGGTGTAACTTGTGTTAGGAATTTTTCCAATCTAAAAGAAGAATTTTAGTGTATACTGCACAACAGGGGGGTGGTTGTGTTGAACATCTTTCAACAGCCTTAACTTGATCCAATGTAAAAAAATTTTAGGATTTTCTGAAAGCTTAGAAAGATACCTTTCAAATGATGTGTTTCAATCCAACATTTAATCGGAGCTATAATTTGTCATTTTTCGGCCTTGGACTATGTATCGCCAAATTAATACTTTTATCTCTCAAATGAAGTTTGATGACACCATTTAAAAGGTATTTTTCTAAGCTTTCAGAAAATCCACAAATTCAAGTTATGGCAGCTGAAAGAGTCCCCAAACCATTGATTACAGCAGCCCTCCCCATGCTAGGGTGTTCACCTTTGACCTCACCCGAGGAGGGTTGTACTGACTCCGATGAGATTACTGCTATTGACCGGGAAATTTCACCTCTTGAGATTGACTTTGATTGTAACCACGGTAACACTACACTCATGCCTCCGAAGCCCCTCCAGCCAATCGGAATGGATTCTGAACCTTCTCCAATCTCATTGGACGATTTTCCGTCCATCGGCCCACCCCCTAGCAAGAGACCATTATTGGAAGTGGATCCCTCTACACATGTACCTCCTAATATTCTAGACTCTATTCTCTCCTCGTCATGTTCTTACTCTACAGTAGAGCAACGCCCACACACAGCGTCACTGCCCAACCCATCACTACACTATCAGGTGACGGACACGTTATTTGCATATTTGACTGCGTAATGCTTTACGTATTCTGAGCTGTAAGAATATTAAATTTGAACCAACGAAAATCAGTATAATTATGTTGTTGTTGTTGGCCTATGCTCATGTACTGCAGGTAGTGCTGCTCTTGTCTCGTGTGTCTCACCTCCGGGACTGCCTACCACTCCTCTCTCAACCATCCACTCTCTCACTCATTCTCAAGGCTTTCATTTCATCCAATCCCACCAACCTACACCTCTGTAAGATCCTTGCTCGAGTGCTTATGAGTCCCCACTGCTTTCAGAATGTTCTCCAGACATTAGCGCCCTCCAGTCTCCTACAGTGTACAGTAACAGGGACAGGAGAGGGATCGTTGAGTGGACATTGTGTGGAGTTATTAGGCCGACTGAGCAAGATAGGGGAATCCCCTTATGGACAAGGGGTCCTAGCACACATGCTATTGAGGGGAGAGGATGATGACAAACACGCCAGCTCTTTAGCTGTACCACTACTATGCACCAAGTAAGCTACACTACAGTCGCCTGTAGTACAGTGGATTGCAAGTGCACTTGCGAACAGAGAATTGCCTAACAGCAAAACCACAATAATATTTTATTACATGTAGATAATAGCCTAAAACCCTAAACCTGTATCTGTATCTGTATCTGTATAGGATGTCTGGGAGCGTGACTTAGTGGTTAGGGTGTGGCATAGTGGTTAGGGTGGTGGCTTCGTAGATCATATGATAGATAAGGCGTGGGTTCGATTCCCTCTTGGGGGACTTTTCTTAATTTCTTTACAAATCAATAAGTACTTTTGAATGCATCATACTCCTGTCAAGTACATAATCAAGTTGGGGCGTCGCCCGGTTTCTGTGAAACTTCAAACCGGGTGACGACCCAACTTTCCCTTTTTGGTAGATAAGGTTCTGTTTTTTTTTCTTCGCTAGAATTATTCACTTTGTAGAATCAGAAATGACCGAAATAACTATGCTAAATATAATTTCACCTTTCAGTTTTGGCCCTAATTAATTATTCTTAATTGTGGTTTTGCTGTTTGGCAATTCTCTGTTGCAAAGTGCACTACAATCCACTGTACTCACTGTTGTCACACCATTACATGTGTTAGGCTGATTGTTAGCCTTCCTTATAATAACATATCCACTCTTGTCTCCTTGCTCTGTAGGTCCGTGCGGGTGTGTAAGAAGTTGATGCTCTCGTACGGTGGCTATCAAGATCTGTGTAGCCTAGCAACCGTTGAGGGTTCACTACAATCCATGGCACTGGACTCACTATTGGAACTAGCTGCACACCTCCCACACTTTACACACCATAACCCCCCGCCCACACAACCTCCACCAACCAAACACTGTCGCTATATGGACTCTGACCTTTTCCCCTTTGACCTCACACTGGTGATTATTGGAGGGGGGACTGCACGAATTCCTGTACACCGCCGAATCATGAGTGAATCTTCTGATGTGTTTCGTGTGATGCTTGAGGGTCCGTATAGAGAGGGGCAGAGTAACGAGGTGACACTACAAGGGACATCCCCCTCAACATTCATAGCATTGGTACATCACTTGTATGGATGTAGCTGGCAATGCCCCCATTGTCCCCCACATGGATCACACACACCAATACAGTCATATGGTACTCATGAACTGATAGAGGCTATAGCTAGAGTCTCCTCTGATCCATTGCCTGCTGCTCATTGCTTGAGTGTCATGGTGTGTGCTGGACAATATCTGCTCAACCAACTATCCACTCTCTGTCAACATGCAGCAGTGCAGTACGTGTTGCCTAGCAACGTTGTGGAGATGTTCTGTTTATCAAGAATGCACGAATGCTATTGTTTGAGTGAGAGTTGTCTACGCGTTGTCATGGCAATGGGAGAGTTACGTAGGGACGTGTTTAGAAACTTAATCACATCTTATGTAGGAAATGATGTCTTAAACATGTTTAAAATGTTTTTAAACATTTCAATTGCATAATTTATGATTTTCAGATTCTGTTCATGACAATAATGATGGCATTTCATAAAAAGATGACATGTACATGTAACAAGTTCACACACACACACACACACAAGACATGTAGCTATCAGTAGTGCTAGTGCTGGCATTTCATAGCTTTCAATTGCATAATAAAATCACAAATTATAATGTTTATTTATGATGACATGTACATAATAGCGCGTTAACATAATACACCGACACATAAGCTATCTAGTAGGGGCAGTAGGTCCTCTTCTGTTGAGAGTTTGTTTGAGTCTGGCTAATATGTATTGAGCTAGGGAGGTCAGTTCAGCTTTCATTCTCTGTAGCTTGTTCTCTAAAGGCTCTGAATTATTAGGCTTGTGCTGATCCAAGACCAGGGGCAGCAAAAGCAGAGTACTCACTGCATGCGGGGGAGAAGGTTAGGCCAACACAGAGTACTCACAACACATGGGGGAGAAGGTTAGGCCAACACAGAGTACTCACAACACATGGGGGAGAAGGTTAGGCCAACACAGAGTACTCACAACACACGGGGGAGAAGGTTAGGCCAACACAGAGCATTGTACTAAGACAGTGAATGTTTAGCACATGTACTTTAAATAATACCTATGATATGAAAGCAGATTGGTGTGGAGAGCCACTGCCCGAGATGGTAGAAGAGGAATGAGAGGATAATTCCAACACCATAGAACTAGAGGGAGGGAGCATGTTATAATGGTCCCTATGTGATGTCCCTACCCACCATCTTAGGATTAGAGTGCCTGCTTTGTAGGGTCTTAGTGAGTGAGGCCCACACCACATGTGAGCTAATGGCCACCAGAGCACAGATCTCTTTAAACCGACCGCCACTCCCTGTATTTGATGAAGGCCCTGATGTCAGGTTGCCATAGCGAAGGCCTAACTGCAGCAGGGCATAGAGTATAGCAGCCATAACAAGGAGATTGCCCCATCCCTCTAGAACACTGCCACTCAGCTCAAACAAGGACCTAGTGTGCGTGTGTGTGTGTGGTGTGTGTGTGTGTGTGTGTGTGTGTGTGTGTGTGTGTGTGTGTGTGTGTGTGTGGTGCGTGTGTGTGTGTGTGTGTGTGTGTGTGTGTGTGTGTGGTGTGTGTGTGTGCGTGTGTGTGTGTGTGTGGTGTGTGTGTGTGGTGTGTGCGCGTGTGTAGGGGGGACGATACTATCAGTATATTATACAGACACGGTTATCTCACCACAGTAGCAGGTGTACTAGTGTCCAGAGTGCTGCTCCTGGTATTATAGAGTGGTCGAATGTGAGGGCACTCCATATAAACACTACACTGGTTTGATAAGGGAGAAGCCGTGACTCCCACCAAGCAGTGCTGTCAGGACCACACTAGAGGGCCGCGGGGGTAACACACACACACACACACGCCATTACACTAGCTCACCTGAGGAGCGGCCACTTGTCTTGCTGCTCCAGACCGTCTCCTCATTTCTTAAACATCAACTCACAAAGAGAAAGCATAAAAACTGTATTTTCAGTGAATTGGTAAAGGAGGGCAGTTTAGCCACGCCCACTCCAAAGTAAAATCTGCTGAGTTGACAATTAATTCTGTTAGCCACGCCCACTGTAGAAATTTGAAAAGGATAATAATAATTATGCTGACGTCAGCAATGCATGTATAATCAATCTCTCATTGTTCCATTGTTCCATTCTCTGCAGTCATACTCTTTTTTGGACTTTCAGATCTTTTTCTTGGACTCCTTGATTTTTTTCTTGGACTCTTTGATCTTTTCCGTGGACTCCTTGATCTCTTTCTTGGACTTTTAGATCTCTTTCTTGGGCTTTTAGATCTTTTCCGTGGACTTTTAGATCTTTTCCGTGGACTTTTAGACCTTTTTCTTGGACTTATGGATGAGCGTGATTTCCTATCAGATCTTCTGGGACTACGTGACCTCCTTGACCTTCTGTGGGGAGTCCTGGAGCGATGGGACCTTCGTCGACCTCTTGACCCCTTGGGGCTACGAGACCTCCTGCGAGGACTTCGAGAACGTGATCGTTTGCGAGGACTTCTTGATCTTTTACGAGGGCTTCTTGATCTTGAGACCACCTTGGCTCTACTGGGACTAGAGGAGGTCCTACAAGAGAAGGAAGGATGAGGCAATGTACGTCACTACCACACACACACACACACACACTCTATACCTGCTCAACCTCTTGAGCCTCTCCTCTCTTCGTGAAGCATCATACTGCTCCTGGAAGGACTAAAACCACACACACACACACGTTATCAGACATTGCATAGAGTATAGGCAATGTACATATGCATGAGTGGACTAACCTGAGGGCCTAACCTGCATGTGTGGGTTACATATGAGTGGACTAACCTGAAGGCCTAACCTGCATGTGAGGTGCTACACAAACAGAGCTCTCACTGTAAGTACAAGTACACATGAGCCTCACCACACACTCCAGGGAGCTAACCTTGAGCTGGGTGATGGTGGCCCTAATACGAGCATAACCAATATGTTGTTTCCCTAGTAGATGAGCGTCCACACGTCCTTGTGTGTCACCTATCACCAGGAAGGACCCACACACATCACACATCTCCATCTTCTCATGGAAGTCGTTGCTGTCTAACTCATAGCCAGCCACCATCTGAGTATAATCAATACGCTCTGGTATAATGAGGTGATAAGTGAATATTGTAGCACAACCAAACAGCTACTAAATGCATCTTATAGCTTTGAAGTCGGACGTTCCTAAACACAAGTTATGGACCATCATTAGCTGTGTATATGCACACCTTGGGTCCCCAACAAAGCAGTGATCGTCTCTCAGTGTCCCTCTCTTTCTCTAGTTTCTCTAGAGTAGCCATGACATCACGAGCTTCATCCACACGTCCATCAGCACCCAACACCTCTAACTGCAGGGTAGAGGCACACACTCCACACACACACACCCCACACACCCCACACACACTTACGTCTACCAGTATGCTATGGATCCGTGCGTTGAGGCGTATCAGACGTTCACTGGACACCTCCTCATCTCCCTGTATCTTAGCAGTCACACTGCGGTCCAGGCGAGCACGCCCACGACATATTCGCTTGTCCAAATCTCGAATAATATCCTCCAGATGATGCTGAAACTTTGACTCATATCCGTAGTCACCTTTACGCCCACTCGAGTCATAGCTGCAAGCACATGGCACATGGTACACATGTAGTCCGATAAATTAATACGTAACTTACTCGTTTTTCAGTTTCTGATCATGGATATCTGGACATGTGCCTGTAGAGAGCAGTGCAATGCCTACAGTGTACTAGCAAGGATGCATGATACTGACTTACCCATGTCTGCTCTGGTGTTAGTGAAGAGGTCACATGGGCAGAACCCGCACAGGTAGTACTTGCACACCTCCTGATCTGTGTACTGCAATGGCTTGACATTATCTCCAGGTACTGCATTGCGATGAGCGCCCATTAATTGGTCCAATAAACTAGCCGCTTCATTCGCCATTCCTTCGTGTTTGGGAGTGCTTATTGAGAGGGTAAAGATCGCCACTAGCAGCACTTTGATTACAAAGCGAGAACTTATTGATTTGGTAAAGATCGTCGCTATCAAAGTGAGTATTGAAGCAGTGTGATAATGGCTGCCATTGTGTCCTCCTTGTCTTGCTCTGTGTGTCAACTAACTTGCTCCTCAGGTGAATAGCCTCTTATACACATGACACACCATATAAGGTATTCCCCTCCTCCAGAGAGGAGCCTTGCAGAGCACACGAGAGGTCGAGGTCATCAGATCAACTTGGACCGTCAACGAGCTGCAGCACGTAATGTGTTTGTGAGGGGATTCCCCGCACACACCACCTTGACCTCTGACCTCTTGACGGACCTGTTCAAACAGTTCGGAGAAATCACTAAAGTGTTTATTAAGGTTAGCAATTAATAATTACGCTGCGTGTAATAATTAATAGATGCAACCAACCAAAATAATTATCTCAATGGGTATCAAATACATTTTGTACTTGTGTGATATATAGGCCTCCCCTAAAGCCAAGCCTACTCGTGTTGTCCCACATGCTCTAGTTCACTGTGTGTACTCTACCCCCTGTGTGTGTGTGTGTAGGATACGTATGCTATTGTCACCTTCAAGACTGAGCCCAGTGCTACAGCAGCGTTGGGGGAACCCCCTCTACTGGAGGGGAAGCCCCTAGTCGTTAAACCCAGAGATTACAAACCTCCCAACAAGTCTAAACCATTGGCTATGGACGTGCAGAAAAGCACTTCTAGGAGTTGTCTCCCAGTGCCTGGACAAGGATTGGACCTCATTAAGACTGCTACTACAGTAAGCTAGTCTCCTACCACACTGCCATGTTCTACACAATGTACACAAGGACGAGCTAGTCTCCTACCACACTGCCCATGTTCTACACAATGTACACAAGGACGAGCTAGTCTCCTACAACACTGCCATGTTCTACACAATGTACACACTAACTCCCCTACAGTTGAGTGGTCAGCTGGAGCTAGTCTCCTACCACACTGCCATGACCCAGGACACTATTAGAGGGATCCTCTCTCTCTCCTCGTACCTGGGGGCGCGACTAAAGGCACTCTTCCCTCATTCTCTATTACTACCATTTGGTTCTCTAGTCACGGGACTAGGAACACTCACCTCGGATGCTGACCTGTGTCTACTCATGGAGCCACAGTACACACACTTGTTAGCTCCAGATGCTTACTACCCTCCCAACGTCCTCGCGTTGTCACAGCAACCATTGTCTGAACCACCCTCTCCCACTGACTCTATTGGCTCCACCCACTCGACTCCTGAGCGTCCAATCAAATCGCAGGATGCCCTCAAGGTGATGGCTAGTTTGGTTCGGAGTACAGCAGGCTGTGAAAGAGTATTTACTATCAGAAGTGCACGTTGTCCCATTGTCAGGTTCTACCATCGCCCCTCCTCCCTTCATGTTGACCTCTCTCTAGACAACGGGTGAGCAACTGTACTAGCATCTAACAGAATAATAGTGGCCATTGTAATGGCTGCAGCTACTGAAGGTATCAATGGTTTGGGGACTCTTTCGGCTGCCCTAACTTGAATTCTGGATCCAATTTTATGATTTTCTGAAAGCCTAGAAAAATACCTTTCAAATGGTGTCATCAAAAATCATATTTGAGAGATAAAAGTATTTGCTAATTTGGTGGACATTGGATCAACGATATCAAGTTAAGGCTGTTGAAAGATTTTCCACACACTCCGTTCATTTTCAATAGTTAGGGGATTCTTTCAATAACTTGAATTCCGTGGATCCAATGTCAACTTTTGGGGATTTTCTGAAAGCTCAGAAAAAAATAGTTCAAATGGTGTCAGCAAAAATCATATTTGAGAAGTAAAAGCATTTGCCAATTTGGCGATACCATGAATAATAACCCATGGTCCGAGGCCGAAAAATGACAAATTAGGGTCCTGAAAAAATTTTGAATTGCAACACATCATTTGAAAGGTCTCTTTCTAAGCTTTTAGAAAATCCTGAAATTTTTGACATTGAATCAATGATACTCAAGTTAAGGCTGTTGAAAGATGTTCAACTACACTCCGTTCAATTCAATAGTTCGGCGATTCTTTCGGCTGCCATAACTTGAAGTCTGTGGATCCAATGTCAAAAATTTTTGGATTTTCTGAAAGCTTAGAAAAAAATAGGTCAAATGGTGTCATCAAAAATCATATTTGAGAGATAAAGTATTTGCCAATTTGGCGATACCATGAAATAGGGTAGTCCGAGGCCGAAAAATGACAAATTAGGGTCCTGAAAAAAATTTGAATTGCAACACATCATTTGAAAGGTCTCTTTCTAAGCTTTCAGAAAATCCTGAAATTTTTGACATTGAATCAATGATACTCAAGTTAAGGCTGTTGAAAGATGTTCAACTACACTCCGTTCAATTCAATAGTTCGGCGATTCTTTCGGCTGCCATAACTTGAAGTCTGTGTATCCAATGTCAAAAATTTTCGGATCTTCTGAAAGCTTAGAAAAAAATAGGTCAAAATTAATGGTGTCATCAAAAATCATATTTGAGAGATAAAGTATTTGCCAATTTGGCGATACCATGAATAATAGCCCATGGTCCGAGGCCGAAAAATGACAAATTAGAGTCCTGAAAAAATTTTGAATTGCAACACATCATTTGAAAGGTCTCTTTCTAAGCTTTCAGAAAATCCTGAAATTTTTGACATTGGATCAATCATACTCAAGTTAAGGCTGTTGAAAGATGTTCAACTACATTCCGTTCAATTCAATAGTTTGGCGATTCTTTCGGCTGCCATAACTTGAAGTCTGTGGATCCAATGTCAAAAATTTTCGGATTTTCTGAAAGCTTAGAAAAAAATAGGTCAAATGGTGTCATCAAAAGAGAAATAAAGTATTTGCCAATTTGGCGATACCATGAATAATAATAGCCCATGGTCCGAAAAATGACAAATTAGGGTCCTGAAAAAATATTAGATTGCAATACATCATTTGAAAGGTCTCTTTCTAAGCTTTCAGAAAATCCTAAAATTTTTGACATTGGATCAATGATACTCAAGTTAAGGCTGTTGAAAGACAATCATTGTACCCCCCCCCCCGCGTTTAATATGGTTTGATAGCAAGCTTTGAGCGCCTGTACTTTGTATTCAGATCAAGTCTATTCAATGTTTTCAATATAAATAAATATAGCTCTTTTAATTGCCTTTCCAATGGTGTGCTTTGATATAAGTTGGAGAGCATCACACAAAAAATTCAATTTTACATTATACTCATCTCTCCCTCATAGGCTAGGAGTCCACAACTCACGTCTCCTAGCAGCGTACTGTCGGTTTGACCTCCGTGTGACCCCTCTAATCCGAGCCACGAAGCTGTGGATGAGAGAGGCGGGACAGAGGAGGGTCAACTCTTACGCTACTTCTCTGATGGTGATCCATGCTCTACAACACACAAGCCCTCCGGTACTACCCTGTCTACAAGAGCTGGGACCATGGCAACGGAATATGGAGTGGTTTAAACAGCACACCCCATCTGATCATGTGACTATCGAGCCGTGGTCATGTGACTTCACACCCATAGAATCTCTGAAGCCATCCAACAACACAGACAGTCTAGGTGAGTAATTACTGCGTACTATTAAAACCATTAAATTTTATTGTTGTAGATATTTTTGAGCCCATAATATTAATTGATGCATTCAATAGCTCCAATGGTGTGCTTAGAAAAAACATTAATTCCTGTCCTGTGTGTCTGTGTTCAGGTGCTCTGTTTGCCCACTTCTTCCGCTACTATTCCACGTTCCAGTTCCAATCTCAAGTGGTGGCAGTTCATACCAATACACCCCTAAGCCACGCCCAGGCTAACGAAGGTCTCCAGCGACCAATGGGAATAAGCTCTGCTCTTGTAGTACAAGATCCATTTGATCGCTCGCACAATATCTGCAAGAATGTGAGCAAACAAATCTTCTCTGAACTGACTGCTCTACTAGCTGGGGCATTGCAGTGCCTCTCTGGGGAATCCCCCACTCTATTGGAACTATACACCGTCCAACCATTACCGCCCACTCACTCCTCGAGCAAGTACGTGTCCTTACATCTCAAGACTATAGCTAGATTATTAGAGGAGACTGGACTGGTGCCCACAGACCTCGATCTGACCAATCAAATCACTCAACAATCTCTGCATCGATTCATTGCCCACCAAATCGTTTCGTTAATGAAGAACAAGTTTGGCTTTCATTGTGAACCTGTGCTAGATCATGTGATACCACCAACAGATCATGTGATACCACCAACAGATCATGTGACACCACCAACAGACCATGTGACTCACTCGGACAATCCTGTTGAAGATATGACTATTGAACATTCTGAAGATGATGATGATAGTAACGAGTCTGTTACCATGGACACTGTTGCTAGGAAACGTCATCTAACGGACAGCCCACCTCCTGCTGAGAGTAAACGTGTTAAGAGCGCTTCTCCGAGTGTGTCTCCACTGAACACACTCCACACAATAGTCGCCTCCCTCCCACACACAAGCACCTACACTTGTATTGCCTATGAGAACACTTGGATCGGCTGTAGACAGAAGAGACGTGACGGTAGTATGGCCACCAGCTTACCTGTACCTGATACGCCTTTATTAGAGGTATCACTGAGTGTGTGTGGGGGCGGACGTGAGGGCTTAGGGAGGGTGTGTGTGAGTGCCCCCCGCCCACACCACAAAGCACACGCTGATAACTGGTTCGCAGTGTTCAAGCCTCTAGTCATTAACTACTGAGAACCATGATTACATATCGATGACAGTATACTGTACGAATTGAAACTGAATATGAACAAATATATTATTATATAATGTGCTAAATTATAGCATTCATTTTATTGTGGCATGTATTCTTCTTATAATTATTTTATTGATAACTTGTTTTTCATACATTATCATGTACATCATTATATCATAATTATTATACAAAAAGAGAGTTCTCAGAACATACACAAATTAAGTACACAAAGCTCTAGTGTTCACTGTAGAATGTTCCTGGACACTATGAGTCTCATGATTTCATTAGTACCTGCACACAACACAAGGGAAGGGGATATCATTATAGGTCATCACTAGATCACAGCTAGTTACAGACCTTCCAATATCTGGTGTACTCGAGTATCCCTCATGAACTGCTGCACTGCATAGTCCTTGAGGTAACCATAGCCACCGTGGAGTTGCAACGCTTCATTAGTAATATTGAAGCAATGATCAGTTGCAAACAGTTTAGCCATAGCACACAGCTCAGCAGTGGCATTGTCACCATCATCCAGTGCAGCGGCAGCATGGCGGACCATGAGGCGAGAGGCTGTCAGGGAGGTGCCAAGGTCCGCCATCTTGAACTGGAGGTACTGCAATGAATGGGTAATCAACAGATCATGTGTTTAGCACGGAACTATGAGCTGCCTGAGGATACAAATTATGTAATGTTGCTAGCTCCAGTGAAAAGTGGGATCTTAACTACCTGAAAGTTAGCGAGTGTTTGTCCGAATGCTTGTCTTTGCTTGAGATGTTCTGTAGCTAGTGCAATAGATTGCCAGGCACCACCCAAACTGCATGAGGCTGTGTGTGTGTGTGGGGGGGAGGGGGTACATTGTGTGTGTGTGTGTGTGTGGGGGGGGGAGGGGGGTACATTGTGTGTGTGTGTGTGTGTGGGGGGGGAGGGGAGTGGAGGGTACATTGTGTGTGTGTGTGTGTGGGGAGGGGGGGAGGGTACATTGTGTGTGTGTGTGTGTGTGGGGGGGGGTGGAGGGTACATTGTGTGTGTGTGTGTGTGTGTGTGCTGACTCACCAATGTTGATTCGTCCTCCATTGAGTCCGGCCATGGCAATACTGAATCCCTACAAGGACATGGCCATACCCATAACCACACCCACCAGTTACACCCACCTGTCCCTCAGCTCCTAATAGTTGTTCCCTGTGTACTGGACAATCCTCTAGCACCACTTCACGTGTTGGCTGGCTATTCCAGCCGACCTATTAGTGGGTGTGGTCAGTACATCACATGACTACATTGTGTATATACCTTATTCTCTCTCTTCCCAAAGGAAAGTCCAGGAGTATCTTTATCCACAATGAAGCAGGAGATGCCTTTGGGACCTACACACACACACACACACACACACACACACACACACACACACACACACACACACACACACACACACACACACTTGTATCTAAGCACACCATTAGAAAGGTAATTCTGAGAGCTATTGAATGCATCAATTAGTTTTGAAATTAGACATTCTGAACACAAATTACGGGCTCCCAAAGATTGCTACCAAATCGGTTGAATTCTAGAAAACATGCAAATAGTTCACATACATAGACTTGCCTGGCTCTCCTGTCCGTGCCATGACTAGGTACACATCAGCCACACCCCCTCCGCTAATAAATGCCTATCCGAGGTTAAAGGTTAACTATTATACACTAGAGAGGCTCACCTTTGACCCTGTGAGGCGATAAGTGTCTCCCTCTAGTACAGCCCTTGTTTGCAGGTTAGCAGCATCACTCCCTGCCCCAGGTTCAGTGAGACAATAAGAGGAGAGTCTGGTCATGGTGGTGAGGTCAGGGAGGTAGCTCTCACGCTGACTCAGGCTGCCATACTCATCTATCATCCAAGCACACATACTGCACACACGTAGGGGACACAAATGAACATGTTAAAGCAATGACATCGAAAGATTCACTGAATCAACACCACATGAAAGGCTAGAGCTACACAACTCATTACATATGTCCCAGTAGTTATTGACACATTAGCATACTTGTGTATGGAGAGGTAAGCGGTGGTACTGACACAGCCAGTGGAGAGAGCCTCAAATATAACAGAAGTGTCTAGTCGTGACAGCCCAGACCCTCCAACATCCTCACGCACATAGATAGCAGCAAACCCAAGAGATGCCGCTTTACGCAACACCTCAACAGGTAACTCTTCCTGTGAGTGCGTAGTGTGTGTGAGTGTGAGGGGTGTACATGTGTGTGTGTGTGAGTGTGAGGGGGTGGTGTGTGTGAGTGTGAGGGTGTATGTGTGTGTGTGAGGAGGTGGTGTGTACATGTGTGTGTGAGGAGGTGGTGTACGTGTGTGTGAGGAGGTGGTGTGTGTGTACTTTGAGGTCCCAGTCTTTCATATGAGGGCTCATCTCGTTACTGGCAAACCTCAGAGCCTCTGCTTGTAACTGCATCTGCTCACTGGTTAGCCCGCGACTAGCTGAGGGAGTATGTACATGCAGTGACAGGATCAGAGGTGTTGCTACACTAACTCACGGTCCAGACATGAGGTGGAGGCAGCGCGTGTCCGCATACCTAGTCCTACAATGCTCCTCACAGCTCGTAACATTGTAACTTTCTTGTTAATTTTACCAGTAGGTAATGATCATCACATGGGTAAGCTCAAATAGAACATAATTAAGGATTGATAGCCTCGATTCCAAGCCGCTGAGAAAGGCTGCATGGTATACACTGTTTACTCTTCAAGGGGCTGGAGCGAGGCTAATGGTTTGGTAAAGGTGGTCAACAGCAGTTCTCCTCTCACCGAAAATATGAACCTCGATATTAATCTTTTTCCGAACAATTTCATTTATACAGAGTTTGAAATTGGGAGTACGAGATGATTTTTAATCAAAAATTAATTATAATAAGCAGTTGCATTTAATTCTGTGTCTAGTCAGATTGTTGGGGCTGTATGGCTGAGTGTAGTCAGATGGTCGAGGCTGTGTGGCCCTGCTGGGAGTCTAGTCAGATGGTTGAGGTTGTATGGCAGAGCCTAGTCAGATGCATAGATGGTTGAGGCTGTATGGCAGAGTCTAGTCAGATGCTCTTGCTCCTGTATAAAATGGAAGTGAAATAGATACAAACAAATGAAAACCACCATTATTAAAGAGATGAATCAGCATTTTCTGTGACCTCAGTTGTGGTATTATTATTGTGCAGAAGTACTGGCTGAAAGAGAGCAATAGGTGAGTTAAGTAACAAGTGCCTGTGTGTGTGCATTGCAACCATTGACTGAGCAATAGGTCGACTATAACCAGTGCCTGTGTGTGTGCATTGTAAGTATAACCAGTGCCTGTGTGTGTGTGTGCATTGCAAGTATAACCAGTGCCTGTGTGTGTGTGTGCATTGCAAGTATAACCAGTGCCTGTGTGTGTGTGTGCATTGCAAGTATAACCAGTGCCTGTGTGTGCATTGCAAGTATAACCAGTGCCTGTGTGTGTGCATTGCAAGTATAACCAGTGCCTGTGTGCATTGCAAGTATAACCAGTGCCTGTGTGTGTGCATTGCAAGTATAACCAGTGCCTGTGTGTGTGCATTGCAAGTATAACCAGTGCCTGTGTGCATTGCAAGTATAACCAGTGCCTGTGTGTGTGCATTGCAAGTATAACCAGTGCCTGTGTGTGTGCATTGCAAGTATAACCAGTGCCTGTGTGTGTGTGCATTGCAACCATTGACTGAGCAATAGGTCGACTATAACCAGTGCCTGTGTGTGTGCATTGCAAGTATAACCAGTGCCTGTGTGTGTGCATTGCAAGTATAACCAGTGCCTGTGTGTGTGCATTGCAAGTATAACCAGTGCCTGTGTGTGCATTGCAAGTATAACTAGTGCCTGTGTGTGTGTGTGCATTGCAAGTATAACCAGTGCCTGTGTGTGTGCATTGCAAGTATAACCAGTGCCTGTGTGTGTGCATTGCAACCATTGACTGAGCAATAGGCGAGTATAACAAGTGCCTGTGTGTGTGCCATCGACTGGTTAGACAACAATTTCCAGCCTTGAGACAACACACATTCCAACAACCACAACAATTGCATCCACTGAAACACAACACAAAAACTGAAGATCCAAACAACTGAAGATTTCGAAACCACCAAACACTTCAAACCATATTTATTATATCACCGACAAATCACCATGAGAGGTCAAAGGTTGTACCACCCAATCACCTTATCTATTTATTGTACACCCCTAGAGAGTACAGAACAAGGTAACTGAATTGAGTGAATGGATCAGTGAACAGTAAAGTGAATGGTATCATGTTTCAGAGCAACATAGAACCTGTGCCAGGATCTGTGGCATGCTCGGTACGATCGAGTCATGACAACGTAGCTATCCTGCATCATTCCTGATCCAATCACCAGCAAGCGTCCTCACGCCCCCACTGGGCAGTATTGCTCTGTTCAGATTTCCAAATCCCATGCCTTCAGGGCTACCAGTACCGCAACGCGATGGCAGAATCCCAAAAACAAGGAATCTAGAAAAATGAACGGAGCAATACTGTTGAGTTTTCCCGAAAGGCAAGGATCACTCAAGACGCTCGACTTACTGGTCGTAACACCAGGTCAACAGGGTTACAGCTAGTCCCGAAGGCAGGGCCTAGCACAGGCTCTACATCACTCTGAGGCATGATCCCACCACTCAACTGTACAAAGCTCTAGTCATTCAATGTAACTAACTAGTTCTGCACTACGAACCTAGATACCAGCCACACAAAGATAATGGGCCACCTGCCATGCACACAAGATCAATAAACCTTTGCTTCTGTGCATGGAAACAACCTGACCTCTCTAACACAACCAATGAAGATCTGAATACAACACAACAACAACTGAAGAATTCAATCCACCAAACACCACAAATCAAGTTATAATCTCACCAGACAGATTACCATGAGAGGTCAAAGGTTGTACCACCCAATCATCTATTGTCCCCTAGAGAGTACAGAACAAGGTAACTGAATTGAGTGAATGGATCAGTGAACAGTAAAATGAATGGTATCACGTCTCAGAGCAACATAGAACCTGTGCCAGGACCTGTGGCATGCTCGGTACGATCAAGTCATGACAACGTAGCTATCCTGCATCATTCCTGATCCAATCACCAGCAAGTGTCCTCACGTCCCCATTGGGCAGTATTGTCTGTTCAGATTTCTAAATCCCATGCCTTCAGGGCTACCAGTACCGCAACGCGATGGCAGAATCCCAAAAACAAGGAATCTAGAAAAATGAACGGAGCAATACTGTTGAGTTTTCCCGAAAGGCAAGGATCACTCAAGACGCTCGACTTACTGGTCGTAACACCAGGTCAACAGGGTTACAGCTAGTCCTGAAGGCAGGGCCTAGCACAGGCTCTACATCACTCTGAGGCATGATCCCACCACTCAACTGTACAAAGCTCTAGTCATTCAATGCAACTAACTAGTTCTGCACTACGAACCTAGATACCAGCCACACAAAGATAATGGGCCACCTGCCATGCACACAAGCTCAAATAAATGTGTTCCTAGAGGAAGTTTTGGCCTAACCTTTGCCTCTGTGCATGGAAAACAACCTGACCTCTCTATCGTATCTCGAGATATTTGTTGCAATAAACTTAACAATCAGACACACAGTAACTTACCCACTGGAATGGGTAGCAGGTCTCCTCCTGCAGTCTCTGCGCGCACAGCTCTAAGTGTTTAAGTGGCAGGATGATGGAGTGGAGGTCTCCTCCTGCAGTCTCTGCGCGCACAGCTCCAAGTGTTCAAGTGGCAGGATGATGGAGTGGCAGTCCCTCCGTTTCACATACAGAGAGAGAGAGAGAGAGAGTAGTGACAAGAGTAGAGCCATACACACACAAGCGCAGCACATCACTTGCCTTAGGGGTAGGTAGCAAAATAATGGCATTCTGCCACGAGGTCTGGCCTTTATTCCTTCTCGATCCACCAATCAGATTCAGAGAAAGTAAACTTAAGAGCATACTCTAGAACATTCTTCACGAATTTTTACCAATAACTACGGTACACACTTGAGGTTAATTATGGTTTTGTAGTACTGTACTGTTACAATCAATTAAGTAATTTAATTAAGACACAATAAAGGATCCCCTCCTAGCTATAAAGCGCTAAACCATACACACCACTGGACACACACACACACACACTGGGTACAGTGAGTTGATGGATAACTCAACTCAGTGGAGGAGATGTGGGTTAGGTATGTGATGTGTTGGGCAGCCTCACACAGTGGCAGCAGCAATCCTTGGGTACAGCTAGGTGTGTGTTGGGCAGCCTCACACAGTGGCAGCAGCAATCCTGGGGTACAGCTAGGTGTGTGTTGGGCAGCCTCACACAGTGGCAGCAGCAATCCTGGGGTACAGCTAGGTGTGTGTTGGGCAGCCTCACACAGTGGCAGCAGCAATCCTTGGGTACAGCTAGGTGTGTGTTGGGCAGCCTCACACAGTGGCAGCAGCAATCCTGGGGTACAGCTAGGTGTGTGTTGGGCAGCCTCACACAGTGGCAGCAGCAATCCTGGGGTACAGCTAGGTGTGTGTTGGGCAGCCTCACACAGTGGCAGCAGCAATCCTGGGGTACAGCTAGGTGTGTGTTGGGCAGCCTCACACAGTGGCAGCAGCAATCCTGGGGTACAGCTAGGTGTGTGTTGGGCAGCCTCACACAGTGGCAGCAGCAATCCTGGGGTACAGCTAGGTGTGTGTTGGGCAGCCTCACACAGTGGCAGCAGCAATCCTTGGGTACAGCTAGGTGTGTGTTGGGCAGCCTCACACAGTGGCAGCAGCAATCCTGGGGTACAGCTAGGTGTGTGTTGGGCAGCCTCACACAGTGGCAGCAGCAATCCTGGGGTACAGCTAGGTGTGTGTTGGGCAGCCTCACACAGTGGCAGCAGCAATCCTGGGGTACAGCTAGGTGTGTGTTGGGCAGCCTCACACAGTGGCAGCAGCAATCCTTGGGTACAGCTAGGTGTGTGTTGGGCAGCCTCACACAGTGGCAGCAGCAATCCTGGGGTACAGCTAGGTGTGTGTTGGGCAGCCTCACACAGTGGCAGCAGCAATCCTGAAGGTAAGTCCTGTAGAGTGGGTAGACATTACATCTGAATTCAGGGTACTGTTATAGAAATGGAAAGGGTACAATGACACTAATATACATGTAATGGCTACAGGTGAATGTTGCCTTACATGTAGTCATTACGGTCCACTTGCTACAAGTTGGTTGTAAAGGATGTGACCACATGGAGTAATTAGAGGAGACAGTGGGCACTTATTATCAGCCAGCTAGAGCATTAGCACCACCCTGTCTACAGCACTGTGATCATCTTCTTGCAATCTTCTATGGGGGGGGGGGGGGGGGGGGGTCAACAACAGGGCAACCTGCACAGATGAGAATACAGTACCCTATAATAAAGAGGTTGACTCTCTAAAGCTCTCCACTGTTAGGCCTGGGGTAGCAATATTATCATTATCTGAGCATGCATGTTGAGTGAGAATTATGCTGGCTATAAATGGGCACTGAGAGGCTTTGGAATGCAGGTCATATGACTCATACTGATCTCTTTACTTTACATACTGATCTCTTTACTTTATATATGTGATACGTTGTGTTATGCTCGTGGTTTACACTGAATGAGGAATAAATAGGCTGTTATTTGGCAATGACTCTTGCATAAATACCGGTACATTATCTACATAAAGCAGTGCACTTGCAACAGAGTAAAACCACAATTTAAAATTGCCATCCCTAGCCTCGATCCCAGCTCCTTCGCGTCTTCTCAACTGAGAGCGGCCTGGAATCGAGGCTATGCCATCCCATTCTTGCTAAGAAACGTGGGTGGCTGGTTTAGTACAGAGGGGGTGGGGCTACTCATAGTAACCACGCCCCCGCATCCCAAACATATTAAATTGTGTTTGAATGGTGGGCGTGGTCGTTATCTACCTTGGAAAGAAATGGCTGCCTCTTCTAGTAAGTAGTACAGTAGTATAGTGTTGCCTGCACTACAGATAGTGAGTAGCTAGGGCTAATGCTGTGTGGATAGCTACAAGTGCTACTATTAGAGGTTAAAAGACTGTGTGTGTTTATCCTTGCAGACGAAGCAGCCAAGCTACAGCAACATCTGGACCTTCTCAGGGCCCAGTATGTGAAGCTACAGCAACGTCATGCAGAGCTCGAACAGAAGTATTCCCGTGTCTTAGCCACGTCTGGTAGTGTAGGACCTGACCACTTTGTGTCAAGGCTGCTCAAGGTGGTGTCAGACCTGTATGACAAATCCCTGTACAGGTATGTATGCCTTGTATATACAGTATGAGTGTGACTGTATCCATGCACACAGTGACATGGAGGTGGTGCTGGCTGATCGGAGGATACCAGCTCATAAGTTCATCCTAGTGGCGAGGAGTCGACATTGGACACAAGACGAGACCTTATCATCGACCAATCAGCTTGACTTGAGTCACATGACACCTTTTGTAGCTGGGAGCATGATTCGCTGGGTCTACACTGACAGTATCATCCTACCCTCTGACCAAACAGCCATGATAGAGTTACTAGCAGCAGCTAACAAGTATCATCTAGGCCAACTCAAGGAGAAGTGAGTGGGCAGTGTGTGGTGTGTGTGATATGTGTGTGTGTGTGTGTGTGTGTGTGTAGATGTGAGGGGTCGCTGGTGTCTAGTGTGACTGTAAGGAATTGTATCAAGCTCTACCAAGCATCAGAGGAGCACTCGGCTGATAATCTCAAGAAATACTGCCTCCAAATGATCTCTAGTCATTGGGTAAGTCCCCCACCACTGAACAATACTGTGATCTGATTGGTTGCGTCCACACACAGAGCAATCTAAACACGAGTGACTTTGCTGAGATGACTGCTCCATTGTTATATGAGATATTTAAGGCTCACACAAACCATCCCCTCCACCTCGCCATCCTGCATTGTAGGGAAGACATTGTCTTCTTGTTCCTCATAGAGTTCAACTCACAGGTACTAGTGTATATTGACGTTGTTATTGGCCACTCATGTGTGTAACAGGATGCAGTAGATTCCTTACACGTTCACTCACCCCCACACTCACCCCCACCCCCACACTCACCCTCACTCCCACCCTCACCCCCACACTCACCCCCACCCCCACACTCACCCCCACACTCACCCTCACCCCCACACTCACCCCCACCCCCACACTCACCCTCACTCCCACCCTCACCCCCACACTCACCCCCACCCCCACACTCACCCCCACACTCACCCTCACCCTCACTCCCACCCTCACCCCCACACTCACCCTCACCCCCACCCTCACCCTCACCCTCTCCTCACTGTAGCTGCCTGGCAAGCTGAATGAGTGTGACAGTGATGGCAACCTTCCTCTCAACCTTGCCCTCTTACATCGCCATGACAGCATTGCCAGCACACTGGTGGGTAATAACTGTGATGTGGATGTTCTGGACAGTGATGGGAACAGTCTCTTACACCTGGCTATCCTGAGAGGGGACACCTTTGCAGCCTCCTTCCTCATCAAGAATGGAGCTAATACTATTCTACCTCGACGCAGTACCCAGGAGACTCCACTTCACCTGGCAGCTGCTTATAATCCCTCACAGGTATATTAGAGTGTGGTCCAGCTGTGATCATTCCTAATAACAACTTATTGTGATGGTCACCATGTGCTGTGTGTAGGCCCTGGCCCACGTGTCTAGTGTGGCTGTTAAGGATGCTCCCTGGCCAACTGAGTCCATGGCTCAGATAGCCAGCCTCTTGCTGGAGTATCATGCCAACCCTGACTCTCAAGACAGTACTGGAGCTACTCCACTTCAACGTGCTATTACAGCAGGCAATGAAGATGTCTTCACTATCTTACTGACCAACCCAGTGTAAGCACACCCTCTCATTCATTGTACTAGCCTATACCTCACTACTGTGTGTACAGGTTGAACCTTGAGCTGCGTAACAATAGCTCTGAGACTGCATTATGGTTGGCCCTGTTAGACCTGGACACTGGCTACCTACACAGCACTGACCTCTCAGAGCATGACCACACCTTTGCTGCACGCCTTATACTCAGAGGAGCTAATATTGATGCAGTGGATACTCGCAGTGGCAACTCTGCACTTCATAGCGCTATACTGGAGAGTAAGGAAGCAGCTGCTGTGTTCCTAGTACACAAGGGGGCTCTTCCTAATAACAAGAACAGCAAAGGGGAAGCCCCTATTCATTTAGCTGCCATGAATGGGCTGGAGACTCTTGTAGGTGTATTGCTAGAGTGTGGAGCAGATCCCAACCAACAGACTGCCCTCAAGCCACGCCCACTTGTCAAGACCCCGCCCACTACCCGACAAGACTCTCTGACCACACCCACTCCACTCGAGGCTCTCTCTTACACTGTACAGGTAGGTACATATGTAAGTGTAGTGTGGTGTGTGTAATGTGTGTATTGTGTGTGTGTAGGCGGGCAGTGGTTACTCGTCCTCACAGAGCTCACACCCGCCCACTCCACCCTCACAACCCTCACACTACAATCCTCCCGATATGGCAGAGACATTGCAAATGATCAGTGGAGGGATTACCATGGCAACCTTCCCTAAGGAGAGTCCGTCAATGAGCAGAGGTAAGGTCTACTAATTACCCAGGATTAATGACAGGGACTTCCCCTCCAGTTGCTGTGAATCCATTCAACACAAACCCATTTGGCTCGGACAGTGAGGAGGAAGAGGACACGCCCCCTCCACTACCATCAGGGTATCATGTGATCAGTGCCCCTCCCACTAAGTCAGGCCACACCCACTCATCTCTTAGATCCAGTGCTACAGGTACAACAATTCATAATTTGTATCATAATTATGTCATTTAATCTCACTCCCTAGGTACCCCAGCATCACAGCATGGTGCCACGCCCCCATTTGCCCCACCCACTAATGAGAGAGAGTTCATTGAATCAGCCGAGCAGTTTGATGTGACCTTTGACCCTGGCCTGCGGACTGCCCTCCACTTGGCCATTGCTTATAATCACCCACCAGTGGTCAGAGTGTTGCTACACCACAAAGGTAATAGATGCTCAATTGAAAAAGGCCATAATTTCCCATTTTTAGGAAAATATAGCCATGGGTATTTTGTCAAAAACAGGCCCAAAATGAACTAAAGTTTATGGCCATTCAAATAATTACGTTATCCTGTAGGTACTAGCAGCTCTGGTAAACTGGAAGTGGGTCTCAATGTGAACCTGAGAGATGGATCAGAAGAGACACCACTGAGTCTAGCACTGTGGACCAACCTATTCATGGTGGCACAGGAACTGCTTGATGCTGGGGCTGACATTGAGAGCACAGACAGTGATGCTCCGGGCATGTTGTATGTTGCCATAGTGAGGGAGAAGGCTAAGGCAGCACGCTACCTCCTGGACAATGGAGCTAACTTCAAGAAGAAGTATGTATAAATTATATACCTACATGAGGCGGCATGTGTGTAGAAGCCAGTGTGTTGTGTGTGTTGTGTGTAGGAGCCAGTGTGTTGTGTGTGTTGTGTGTAGGAGCCAGTGTGTTGTGTGTGTTGTGTGTAGGAGCCAGTGTGTTGTGTGTGTTGTGTGTAGGAGCCAGTGTGTGTTGTGTGTTGGAGCCAGTGTGTTGTGTGTGTTGTGTGTAGGAGCCAGTGTGTTGTGTGTGTTGTGTGTAGGAGCCAGTGTGTTGTGTGTGTTGTGTGTAGGAGCCAGTGTGTTGTGTGTGTTGTGTGTAGGAGCCAGTGTGTTGTGTGTGTTGTGTGTTGGAGCCAGTGTGTTGTGTGTGTTGTGTGTAGGAGCCAGTGTGTGTTGTGTGTAGGAGCCAGTGTGTTGTGTGTGTTGTGTGTAGGAGCCAGTGTGTTGTGTGTGTTGTGTGTTGGAGCCAGTGTGTTGTGTGTGTTGTGTGTAGGAGCCTGTGTGTTGTGTGTGTTGTGTGTAGGAGCCAGTGTGTTGTGTGTGTTGTGTGTAGGAGCCAGTGTGTTGTGTGTGTTGTGTGTAGGAGCCAGTGTGTTGTGTGTGTTGTGTGTAGGAGCCAGTGTGTTGTGTGTGTTGTGTGTAGGAGCCAGTGTGTTGTGTGTAGGAGCCAGTGTGTTGTGTGTGTTGTGAAGTACATGTACTGTAGTTGTTGTTTTTGTCTATTATAAATGATAACGAAGTGTTTGTTTCCTAGAACTCCTCAGAATGAGAGCTTGCTGATCCTTGCATTGCGTCATCAACTAGAGGACGTGGCAGATCGACTGTGTGAGTTGGGAGTGGATGTGAACCAGGCTGACAGTGAGGGGAACTCCCCTCTCTGGGTGGCACTACGCAGCAAACAAGAGGCAGTCGCTGCTAAACTGGTACACTACTAGCTCATATACTTGTCCAGTGTTAGCAAGAGGCAGTCGCTGCTAAACTGGTACACCACTAGCTCATATACTTGTCCAGTGTTAGCAAGAGGCAGTCGCTGCTAAACTGGTACACCACTAGCTCATATACTTGTCCAGTGTTAGCAAGAGGCAGTCGCTGCTAAACTGGTACACTACTAGCTCATATACCTTGTCTAGTGTTAGCAGAATCAGGCCTGTTTCAGAGATATAACTTTAAAAGGCCATAACTTGTGTCAATTTCAAACCTAAAAGATGCATCTGTTTGGTAGTGCTACAATACATGTACTGTATGTACCTCCCCTCATGTATCTCTACCCCTCATCATATCAGTATCTCTACCCCTCATCATATCAGTATCTCTACCCCCCTCAGATAGTGCACGGCTGTGATCCTAACTCCTGGCATCGCTCCACTGATGGGACCACCATCACTCTACTGCACAGAGCTATCCTACTACATGATACTACCTCGGCTTGTTTCCTCATTCGTAAAGGAGCAGATATCAACAGTCCATCTCGTCCAGCTCCTGGGGGCTTGGAGGGAGTGTTTGCCCCACCCCTTCATATGGCCGCCATGAGAGGTCTCCAGGAAGTGGTGCGCTGTCTAGTGGAACATCAGGCTGACATCAACGCTAAGGTGTGTGTGGTCATGTCCTGTGCCCTACACACACACACACGCCCACACACACAGGACTCTGATGGACGCTGTGCTATCCATGTCTCCATCTCTTGTAAGCAACCACGCTGCTCGGACATACTGCTGACTCAGGCGAACCTTGACCTCACCGTACGAGACAAAAACAACCAAACACCGTTTGCTGTAGCCATGGCAACCAAAGACAACCAAATCGGACTGTCTATCCTCAACAGAGAACCTAGTGCTGCCGAGCAGGTGACTGTCCCTATATAATCTGTTGCTATGTAACCCGTCCCTATATAATCTGTTGCTATGTAACTAGTCCCTATATAACCAACCCACCACTGTGGTGTATACAGGTTGACTCTCGGGGACAGAACTTCCTCCACCTGGCTGTTCTACACGAGGACACTGAGGGGGTCATCTTCCTGCTCAGTGTGAGGGCAGATGTTAACTCAAAGGTCACGAACCCCACACTCAATACGTCCCTACACTATGCCGTCAAAGGAGGATCAGAGATACTCGTGAGACATCTGGTAAGCATTTAATGACCTATACTGAGCCTTGACCCCTGACCTCCTACAGTTGTTAGCGGGCGCGCGTGTGACTGACATTGACAACCACCAGAGGGGGGTGCTCCATATGGCAGTGGAGGGGGATTTCCCCTCTATCCTCTCTATCCTATTAGAGAACAGTGCGGACCCTGACCTTGCTGATGAGGCAGGAAATAACGGTTAGAAGAGTGTGCAATCATTATAATTATAACTGACAACGTGTCATGTGATGTGTGTACAGCTCTCCATGTGGCAATGCAGCTGGGTCACATGATCTGCTCCAAGATCCTACTAGAAGAAAGTGTTGTGAACCTACTCTCCATCAACCTTCGGTAAGCCCCTCCCATTTTCCCTAAGCCCCTCCCACTTCACCTAACCCCCTATCTAGTGGTCAGATGTGTCTCCATCTACTGGCTAAGCACGGGCGTGAGAATGCAGCTGCCATATTCAGTATGCTCTTGAGCACTGCACCGAGGTTCCCTCTAGACAAGCAGGACGAGGACGGACACACTCGTGAGTGCCCCTCCCCCTACCTCGTTACCGTGTGTGTACACTTGTCCTCCATCTTAGAAGAGAAAGCATGGGCTATATAATTATAGCTTTGTGTTTTCTCACAAATAAACCTGTCTTTCAGGACTCTTTCAGCTGCCATAACTTGAATTCCGTATATCCAATGTCAACAATTTTATGATTTTCTGAAAGCTTAGAAAAATACCTTTCAAATGGTGTCATCAAAGTTCATATTTAAGAGAAAAAAGTATTTGCCAATTTGGCGATACCATGAATAATAAATAGCCCATGGTCCAAGGCCAAAAAATGACAAATTAGGGCCCCGAAAAAAATTTGGATTGCAACACATCATTTAAAAGGTCTCTTTCTAAGCTTTCAGAAAATCCTAAAATTTTTGACATTGGATCAATGATACTCAAGTTAATGCTGTTGAAAGATGTTCAACTACACTCCGTTCAATTCAATAGTTCGGCGATTCTTTCGGCTGCCATAACTTGAATTCTGTGGATCCAATGTCAAATTTTTGGGGATTTTCTGAAAGCTTAGAAAAAAATAGTTCAAATGGTGTCATACTTGAGAGATAAAAATATTTGCCAATTTGGCGATACCAAATGAATAATAACAGCCCATGGTCCAAGGCCGAAAAATGACAAATTAGGGCCCCGACAAAATTTTGGATTGCAACACATCATTTCAGAAAATCCTAAAATTGTTTACATTGGTACTCAATATGCTCAACTCTACACCCTCCCCCCCCCCACTTACAGCGCTACTTCTGGCCTATCTCAATGGTGCCACTGCACTGTGTGACACACTGGTACTAGCCGGGGCACATCCCAGCATCCCTAACAAACAAGGACTGAGCATCTTCAACTCTCCAGTGGCCACCAAACAGCTACTGTTCAGAATACTAGAGCAAATCACCTCTGAACCACAATGGCTGGAGGGAAACTTCTGTCAGCATTGCAACCTCAAGTTCAACATATCGCATCGTAAACACCACTGGTAAGCATGACCTCTGCCAGTATTCCATTTACCCCCACTCTTTGTTACCTCTAGCCGACACTGTGGTCGCCTCCTGTGCAAGCAATGCACAAGCCATCAGATGCCCATTCTCAAGTTTGATCTAAGCAAGCCAGTGCGGGTGTGTGAGGTGTGCTCTGACCTCTTCAAGCTCGGATCATCACGTTAGATATGTAGCGGACATTTTTAAGCAAACTCTTAGACTTAGCTGTACACTGTATGTGATTATTAGTTTCTGTGAATTGTTGTTAGTATGTTCTCTGATGTGTGTGCACACTGTATGTAATGCTTGCTGCTTGAATTTTAATCAACAAATGAGGGGGTGTGTCATCTAGTAGTAGTGCTTGCTATGGCTTTAGCAGAGGGGGCGTGTTGACACCAGCTAGCCAGGCTCAGGAGGTGTGAAGCTGAGTAGTGATGGATGAATGTGATGCTCCAACATCCCCTGAGATAGCTCTCAAGGAAATGGAAGCACTAGAAGCAATCAAAGAAGATATTTGCCAATGGCTAACAAGAATCATGCATATTGCAATAACACCAAGCTCCTTCATGGATCACCTTGACAATGGAGTGGTGCTCTGCCAGTTGGCAAGGCTGACCCAAGAAGCAGCTAACAAAAGTCAAGAGCTACCAGCTAGTGTACCTATCAAGTGCAACGATAAAGCTGTATCTGGTTCATTTCAAGCAAGAGACAATGCATCAAACTTTATTAGCTGGTGTCGTGATTTTGGAGTGGAGGAGGCGGTTGTGTTTGAGTCAAATGGGCTAGTGGATCACAGTGATGAGAAGAGAGTAGTACTGTGCCTACTGGACGTGGCCAGGTTTGCTGATCGTGTCGGCATCTCACCACCAGAGCTGGTGAGAATGGAGAGAGAGATCGAGGAACTTGACTCTGCAAGCCCTCTACTGACTAGCAATGGTGATCAGAGACAAGGACATTTAAAGCAGTCGCAACTTTCAAGGAAGGTACTGGCTATGCAGCTCTAATGATGATGATGTGTCTCCATGCATGTGTAGTGATGATGATGTGTCTCCATGCATGTGTGTACAGGTGCTGGCCATGCTGAGTGATTGCAAGTGTCCTCCCCTGCAAGGTATGGTGGTGAGGGATTGCGGTAGTGGCAAGTTTATTGTCAGTGGAGGTCGGATCAGAGCACACAAGACCCTCTATGCTAGAGTGAGTACCGCATGCTATATACCCCTGAGCTGGTATACCTCCTCCTCATGCAGTTGCTTAGTGATCGTATCATGGTGCGTGTGGGGGGAGGCTGGGACACACTGGACCACTTCCTACTAGTACACGATCCATGCAGAATCAAACAGTTTATTCTATGTAAGTGATCGTATTTTATAGTTATTATGTACAATTTTATGTTTGCAGTGAAAAAAGGACCCAACGATGAACTTGTGAAAGCTCACATGAAAATGCAATGAATCCGAACTATATTAATGTGTTTATATTTATTTTTTCTTTACTACGTGTATATACATATCAGTAATTTTTTGAGAAGTAACAATTGTCGTACAGTACGTCATGACAACAGTGCTTGGGTGTATTATTACATCATTACACATTGCATGATTCAGCTTAGAGTAAAATTGATACGAGTTTCCAATGCTTAGTATAGTCAATATCCCAGCTAGGCTAGCATCCTCCGATGTCCTTGTTCTTGTTCTTGCGGTGCCAGCGAGTCTCTAGTGGGTCAAATCCCCTCTGCTTGTGACCAATCACAGCCCACTCTGGGGAGGGGGCCACATAGTCCAGGGCCGTGAACGTCTGCTGCCCATTGGACGCCTCGTACGCCCCAATCTGGTGCGTGTGTGTGTGGGTGGGTATTGACAAGCAATAATAGACTTGACACATAAGTTCTAACAATTTACATGCAGAGCTACTAAGTTGGTCGAGGCTACAAGTGTCAGAGTAGTTGGCATGGTTACTGCTATCTTACTAGTTCGTGGAACTTGGTGTAGTCAATCCAAGTGTGCCACTTGCCATCAATGAAAAACTGAAAACCAAAAATAACGTACATAATAAAAGTGCACGGACACTGTAACGTGGTGGGCTATCTGAACACACAGCAGTACAGTATGAGGTACTAAACCACACCCACTTTCTTGTGCGCTATGAGGACACAGTTTGAGTGCTCATGTTCACAAGCCACAGCATAGTCAGGGAGTAAGGCAGCAAAGGTCTGCACGAAGTTCAGCACTTCCTCATGCCAGGGAACGTTGACGAGCGTGAGGGTGGAGGTCTTAGAGTCACCACAATAGGTCACACCCTAAGAGAGGGGGGGGGGGGTTATAATCAACCATGCTGTAATCTCTAGTTTAGTTTGTTATTTGCAACACAACTAAAGATGGTGGCAGTATAAAGCTTGAGAGAATAATCTGTCAAGTTTACTCACTTTAACTTCAATGAAGTCCGGGTTACCCTTGGTAACTAGACTGGCATAGCTCTCTAGCTCATCTGTGTTCCATTGCTTGACAAGAGTGAGTCGATACACAGTCCGCTGACCCTACACAGCGGGGAACCATGGTAACCGACAATGCTCAGAGAGATAATATTATTGATAGTAACAACTGAAATAGTAGCACTACTTGCAGCAACCTTCTCAGAGAGTGCCTCGAGGCTTGAGATGAAGCGTGGCCAGAAGTCCCTGAAGAGAGGTCGGTCTATCTTCTTGAGAGTGTCCTTAGTGCTAGCGTCCACACTCACATACAGCTGGGTGACTGGTAGGAGGGATCTGGGTGTGTGTGTGGTGTGGGAGGGATATGGGTGTGTGGGGTGGGGTGGGTGGAGGTATGTATACATGTGTGGTTTTCTTAAAAATGAGAAAATTATGGCCTGTTTTAAATAGAGATTTGAGCAAGTGATCCAAAAGAGCTCCTTCTTAGCTTTCAAAAATCTGCCATTCAAATTTATGGCTGTTGCAAGGTATAGAACCTTTTTGCAGTTGCCTTACCTTACTGGGAAACTTAGCATATTTGAACGGCCATAATTTTAGTTACGATGGTCCAATAGCGTAAATTTTATGATTTTCTGAAAGCTTAGAGAGAGGCCTTTCAGATGGTGTGTTAAAATCCAAAGTCTATTTTTTGGACCTGATTTTGACAAAATACCATGGGCTATAGCCCATGGTATTCTTCCAAAAATGAGAAATTATGGCCCGTTTTAAATATGAAATTTGAGCAAGCGATCTGAACGGGCTACTTCTAAGCTTTCAGAAAATCAAAAAATCTTTGAATTTAATTAACTCTAGTTACAGAGCGAACTCTAGTACACACCTGATAGCCTCAGGGAACTGTGCATTAGTGACGAGGAATGTGGAGATCTCCTTATTGTGTAGTAGTCTGACTAGAGTGTTGATCTCAGGGTACATGATGGGCTCTCCTACCAGGGACAGGGCACAGTGCTTGGGCTCCTTCCCTTCAGCCAGTCGCCGTGGCAACACACCAGGTACACCTGCAGGGCAAGGTCAATCACACTTGTAAGAGTATGCAGCACTTGTTGCGGCACATTTAGCTACTTAACAAGACTCTTGTATGTATATAATTGTGGTGTATACAGTAAGTGTTAATTTGACCTTTGAACTGCTTGACCATCTGATAGTGACTATCCAGAGCTCCTTTTAGAATGGTTTCCGCATCGTCCATCTTCCATCGCCATTCTGTGCCTACTGGGTTGGTGTGGTGCCTGTGTGCGGGGTGGAGTGGGCGTGTGCGTGGGTGGGAGTTGTTATGGAACTACATGTACGTAGTATTGCACGACCACCATGCAAGTCAACAATATACTGTACACACAAAGGAAACGCAGGTTGATGCATTTATCAGGTTGATGCATTATCAGGTTGATAATTGAGAGGCTATTTCGAATACACACACACACGAGTCTCACCTCCAACAGAAGACGCACTTGTTGGCACAGGCTAGACTGGGTGTGGTCTCCATGCAGCGATGACTCTCAATACCATAAAAGGTATGCTTGTAACAACCTCCCCTGCCCCTGAGCATAGACTTGGTCCATCGACACATCTTCACTCCGGAGTGGGATCCAACCACACGATACCCTATAGACACAGTGACTGAGCTAGTAACTCTGGGTGGACAGATCTTTATATAAGCAGAACATTCTAATAGCTACTGGTTATGGTCTCAGAATTAGAGACAGTCTACACAGAACAATGCTCTCAGACCGCCCGTCTCGTGAATATCATCACTGACCACACACGCCCACTCTACCCACACACACACACACCTTGCTTGGTGAGGGACTGCCTCAGGGCAGGGGTCACCATTTCCCTGGGCTCTTTTAGTCCTTTCCTTACTTGATCCTCTTCCTGTGTGTGTGTGTGTGTGTGTGTGTGTGTGTGTGTGTGTGTGTGGGTGTGGTGATCATTGAGACTGCTGGTCTAACCATGCTATCAAACCATTGCATTGATTCTGCAGGAACACAATAATAGTAGCCAGTACAAACATTGCACATCAGAGGACGACTTATTAAACAGGAAACATTCCTAGCAGTTCCTCTAGCTCCGCCTACTGTACCTCTCTCCGCTGACTCTTGGCACTCTTCATCTTGCCCATCACATGACCCATATCCTCCACGTCCACAAGTCCTACTGATGAGCGGGGGCTCCCCCCTTCGGCCTCCTCCTCCGCCCCACTGGCCTCATCCTCACTAGAGCTCTCATACAATACCTGCAGTAAAACACAAGCTCAACTCACAGTGACCTTTAACACAACATGCCACTTGAAGTATTGTATCGTCTTTCCATTAATGACTTTAAAATGATCATCACAACAAACTATGGCTACTCAAAGAGTGGAAGCTCCATAATCAATAATCTATAATATAATTATAGGAAATGATGAAATGACTTATCAGCAATGGAAATGATGCAACACCCGACAACCCTCACCTCTTCCTTGCTCGACTTGCAGCAGTTGCCCTCGGACTTGCCGCCCCCACACTCACAAGGGGTGTGGCCACCATCACAGGGGGTGAGGTCTTGGAGAGCTCTCTCACCCACTAACACAGGGAACACCTCACGAACAAAGTCATCCAGCCAAACTTTGAAATCTTCTTCCAGTCCTACAAAGCGATATAGCACAATCAGGATCTGAGTACAGCATTAAAATGTCAAACGCAAGGATTAAGCCTTTGAAGTAGGGGATTTGGACTAATCACAAAACCATTGGAAAGGTAATTCTGAGAGATATTGAATGCATTAATTAGTTTAAATTACGGGCTCTCAAAGATTGTTGTTAATAGTGCTGAACCTCACTTGCTAAACGCTTACCGCCATGATCACTCTGAGCCACATTCTGATCACCCAGTCTCAACGGGTATACAGGTTTCGCTGACAACTTTCTTAACCAGTCAAACAGGTTTTTCCCCGCCAGGCAATAATTTGTATCATATAGAGAGTGGCCGAGAGCAAACACGGTGAACTTGACTCCTGCTAGAAGTGATTTCTGAACTCTGCAGTCATCACTCGCTTCGTGTATCCATCTACAGAACCACTCGGCCGTGTCAGGGGGTGCTCCACCAGTGTACGTGGAGAGCAGGAACACACACACAACATGGGGGTCACAGCACTGCAACATGCAAGAAATAGTACTCTCAAAAATACAAATTTCCATTCCAGCGTTAAATAAAGTATCTTTGAATGGTCATAGCTTAACTGTTAGTCCAAAAACGTTACATGTAATTGTTTTTTGAAAGCTTAAAATGAGCTCGTTAAGAAGTGTCTTAAAATGGGCCTGTTTTTATTTTTCCAGGCTCGTTCCAAATTTGAGAAATGAGTATACCATCTGATAAAGACCAATAATTGTGTGATACACATTACACAATATGATAGGCGCTCGCATTAATAGCATTAGTTGGTATGACCTCGTGTGTGAGTGTGTCGTCAGGGTCACAGTCCTTCAGGTCGGCAATAGTCACGCTAACCCCTCTAGAGCTAGCTTTCTCCACTAGCTGCTCGGCAAAGCTTTTAGAGGTGCCTGCTTGTGTTCCATAGAACACCTTCAGTGTGTGAGGGTGTGGTGGGAGGGGGTCAGATGCAGTGGAGGAGTGTGGTGGGCGGGCAGTGGAGGAGTGGAGGGTCTCTGCTCTGACCTGTAGTGAGAATGATATAATGGTTAGGTTGGGAGATGAGAGGCTACTCACTCATCTCATAGTTCAATGCTCCTAGTATATATTCTGGTAGGCTCACATGTGTCATGTGGAGACAGTGCGTAATGTTGGTTACAATAGTTACAGTGTGTATCAGCAATGTAGTCAAGGCTATGAGAATACGCAAATTACTCTTTCGACCTGTGTAAGTATACAATACGATATTAATTGAATATGCTGTCACTGCACTGGTGTTGTCCACAGTCTAGCCACTGGCTTCACCTTATCCTTGCCCTGCTGGTTGCTACTCTTGGTGCTGTTGTAGGTGAGGTAGACCAGCACCGTGGCAGCCACCACCAGCAAGAGCGTCAGTCCTAGAGAGAGAGGACTGCCCAGAGCGTACTGCAGTATGGAAGACTCCATGCTAGCTAGCTAGCTGTAGTGTTGACTAGACCACATGGCCGTGAGATAATGACGACATCTTTAATCAAGGAACTGAGGTCAAGAAGATCAAAGAGAAAGGGTATTTATAAACAGGTAAATAAGCTGATGCAAGCCTAGTGACGTAGACTCTACAAGTATACAAAACCTTCTTCTGACTTTCATATTTCATATTTTCATTTTTTATTCTAGAACTAGAAGGAGAGAGCTGATAGCAATGGCAGATAGTGAGGTGGAGACTGGAGGTGTGGCAGCTGTGGGGGCTCTAGATATTGCCCTCATTGCTGGCTTGGTGGTGGTGGTTGTGGCCATCATCATGCGGTGTAGGAGCAAGAAGACTGATGACAGCGCTAGGCTTAAAGACCTCAAGATTAATTCGTGAGTACTTTACATGTGCGTACACGTATTACGTACTAAATTAATATTCTTATAATTAATTATTATTTATATATTATTTATATAATTAGGCCACCTATAATTACATCGCTCGTGAACCGTTAATAATCTCTGTAGTGTGATTGGTCGACCGGTTGCTATGGGAGATGACCCCCTGGGTGGAAACTTTCTGTCCAAGATGAAGAGCAGAGTAAGTGTGTGGGCGTGTGTGTTACCCAGTCACATGACACTGTACACACAGAACAAGAAGGTCGTGGTGTTCTATGGATCTCAGACCGGGACTGCTGAAGAGTTTGCATCTCGTCTTGCAAAGGACGCCACAAGACACGGCTTGCCCGCTATGACCTTTGACCCTGAGGATTGCACGGACTGGGCGGACCTCCAGAAAGTGGGCACTGACATAGAGAACTCTCTAGTCATATTCTGTGTAGCCACATACGGAGAAGGGGACCCAACGGATAATGCTCAGGAACTCTTTAACTGGGTCAAGGATGATAATGATACTGACCTCACTGGACTCAAGTAAGTTGGTGTATGGTACTACACTGACTACACTGTATAATGATACACTGTATAAGTCGCTGCTTTTTCTGAATAGGCCTTTTTAAGTTGTGTTGGGAATCTCCAATCAATTGTAAAGCTTGAACATGCATTTAGTAGTACTACAATATCAAGGTTTCATTGTATTCTGTCAACTTTGCTAACTGTAACTGTACTTGGTGTGTGCTCCTCAGCTACACTGTGTTTGGGCTTGGCAACAAGACGTACGAACACTACAATTCCATGGGACGTCTGGTGGATAAGAGGCTGGCGGAGATGGGGGCCAACAGACTCTACAAGAGAGGGGAGGGAGATGATGATGGAAGGTGAGACTATGTTCTGTGGGTGGGAGGGAGATGATGATGGAAGGTGAGACTATGTTCTGTGGGTGGGAGGGAGATGACGTGGATGGTGGGGCTATTCTAGTCAGGGCAATTTGTATTCCTAAAACCCAACATCTGACACAAGTACACACTGAACCATTCATTGTAGATAATGAAAGTAGATGTGGAGTGGGTGTAGAATGGAGTGGGTGTAGAAGGCACGATTATACCGTCTCTTATTAACACACTACCTCCCATCCATTGCCAGTATTGAGGAAGACTTTGTCACATGGTCTGAGGACTTATGGCCGACGGTGTGTGGAGAGTTTGGAGTAGACAACTCCCAACAAGTGAACGTGTCACGAGAGTACAAGATGACTGTGCACTCTGACCTCCCACCAGAGAGGGTGTTCGTGGGAGAGCCTCATAGACTCGGATCATATCAGAACCAAAAACCGTGAGAGAGTTTATAGAGTGTAGTCACTGAACATGTACAGTGTACATTTATGCTATAATTATGCACAGTGCTGTGTACTGTACTTGCATGGCTTGTTATTATGTTTCCTTGCAGTCCCTTCAATGCTAAGAACCCGTACCTTGCTACCATGAGTGTCAACAGAGAGCTGCATGATGGAGGGGACAGGTCATGCATGCATGTGGAGATGGATATAGCAGGTACAGGTCTCCTGCTATTGCATGCAGTGCAGCCTGATCTACTGTATTGCCTGCATGTAATCATCAATACACTGTGACATAATTATTGTTAAGCAACCACTGATTGCCATTCTGTACATTGTCCGTGCAGACAGTCGACTGAGTTATGTGACAGGAGACCATGTGGCCATCTACCCAGTCAATGATGAGGAGCGAGTGGCAAGGATAGGAGAGCTACTGGACACAGACCTCGACACTGTCATCACTCTCACCAATGTGGATGGTGAGGGTACTAGCTACTGCATGTATACACACATCAATATAAGTGGTAGCACTGTACCTGGTATAGACTGCATGTATGAACATTTGTCAGTGGCATTTGGTATTGGAGTTGTAACTGGTAAAGGTCATTTGACCCACATGTCACTACCTCCTACACAGACGCGTCCTCTAAGAAGCATCCATTCCCGTGTCCCACTTCGTATCGTACTGCCCTCTCTCACTATGTGGACATCACCTCTTGTCCTCGTACCAACGTACTCAGGGAACTGGCCGACTTTGCATCTGACTCCACCCACAAGGACTTTCTGTTACGCATCACCTCTCCCACAGACGAAGGAAAGGTGAGGGTTCGGAGTGGGCGGAGTGCTGTGTGTGGCTTTACTTGCAGTCAGTGATGTGCCAGCATGTATTACACTGTGTTTGTAGAATGGCTGATTATTTTCCCTCCCCTCACCCCCTCCCCCCATCCTCTAGCGTGAGTACAGTGAATGGATAGTGAAGGACAAGAGGACTATAGTGTCTGTGCTGGAGGACCTGCCTTCCTTCAAGCCACCATTAGACTACCTCCTGGAGCTACTGCCTAAACTACAGGCCAGGTACTACTCCATCTCTTCATCACCCAAGGTGAGTGTGTGTGTGTGTCCAATGCAAGGTCAGGTGAGTAGTGGGTACATGTACAGTACATGCTGGCTGGGTTTAGAGCTTGAACTTCACTGTGTGGTTGATAACTTTTGGATAATTCTCTTGTGTTTAGCATTTCTCCTTTATGTACTAAGGCAGTATAGTGGTGCATGGTGTCATCAGTGCCCCCCCCCCTCTCCTAGGGCAGTATAGTGGTGCATGGTATCATCAGTGCCCCCCCCTCTCCTAGGGCAGTATAGTGGTGCATGGTATCATCAGTGCCCCCCCCCCTCTCCTAGGGCAGTATAGTGGTGCATGGTGTCATCAGTGCCCCCCCCCCTTCTCCTAGGGCAGTATAGTGGTGCATGGTGTCATCAGTGCCCCCCCCTCTCCTAGGGCAGTATAGTGGTGCATGGTGTCATCAGTTCCCCCCCCTCTCCTAGGGCAGTATAGTGGTGCATGGTGTCATCAGTGCCCCCCCCCCTCTCCTAGGGCAGTATAGTGGTGCATGGTGTCATCAGTGCCCCCCCCCTCTCCTAGGGCAGTATAGTGGTGCATGGTGTCATCAGTGCCCCCCCCCCTCTCCTAGGGCAGTATAGTGGTGCATGGTGTCATCAGTGCCCCCCCCCCTCTCCTAGGGCAGTATAGTGGTGCATGGTGTCATCAGTGCCCCCCCCCTCTCCTAGGGAAGTATAGTGGTGCATGGTGTCATCAGTGCCCCCCCCCCTCTCCTAGGGCAGTATAGTGGTGCATGGTGTCATCAGTGCCCCCCCCCCTCTCCTAGGGCAGTATAGTGGTGCATGGTGTCATCAGTGCCCCCCCCCTCTCCTAGGGAAGTATAGTGGTGCATGGTGTCATCAGTGCCCCCCCCCCTCTCCTAGGGCAGTATAGTGGTGCATGGTGTCATCAGTGCCCCCCCCCTCTCCTAGGGCAGTATAGTGGTGCATGGTGTCATCAGTGCCCCCCCCTTCTCCTCAGGTGCACTCCACATCCATCCACATAACAGCAGTACTGGTGGAGTATATCACTAGGACTGGCCGCACCAACAGAGGAGTCACCACCTCATGGCTCAAGAGACTACAGACACAGCGAGAGAATGGTGGGTGGCTTCATGACGAGTCTAGCTTCCTAGAGACTCAACTGTTGAAGGAGTAATCCAATGCTTAGAAAGTACACCTACACTTGTCAATGCAATGATTATAAGTACATGTTTGGTGGCAACTAGGCCTCACATTGGCTCACATTATATTCCTTATCGTATTACTAGTGATAATCTACTTGTGTGTTGTATGTATCTACTGTGTTGGATGCAGGTGGTCCAGAGGTGGTGAGGATCCCTATATTTGTCCGTCACTCTAGTCTACGCCTCCCGTATCGAGCTATCTGCCCAGTGATGATGGTGGGGCCGGGTACTGGGGTGGCTCCATTCAGAGGGTTCATTCAAGAGAGGAGCGTCATCAAGAGCAATGGTGTGTTTATATGAAAGCCTACAAATACTGTGTAACAGGTATATAGTACATACTGCTGTGTGTACACTGGTTGCCCCCACATCCTTGCCACAATTACCTGGAAGCCTTCTTCCTCAACCACAAACCTAGCTTCTACACTTCATTATATATAACAATGTGCCTATTGTGGACTCTCCCCTCAGGCAAGCAACTGGGTCAGACTGTGCTCTACTTTGGTTGTCGTAGTAGCACGGAGGACTATATATACAGGGATGAGTTAGAGGGATACAGAGACTCTGGTGTGTTGAGTGACCTCCAGGTGGCCTACTCCAGGGACACACCTCAGAAGGTGTATGTGCAACACAAGCTCATGGAGACTGGGGCAGCTGTGTGGAGTCTGCTGGAAAAGCAAGGCTACTTCTATGTGTGTGGGTAAGTATCTGTATAATAGCTAGTGGTGTTCCAGTATGGCCGGATAGCCTGAACTATGTGAGATTATTGTTGGCACGTAAAGATATGATCTGTATTTGATATCTATATTGAGTGTTTTTGGTTTCCATGGCATTGAATTGATTACTTACTATAACAAAGGCAATTCCTTGTTGCTGCTGTCTACTCTATACTGACAGTTTGCAATTCCTAAGTCATCAGATTGTTAGTGATACTATAACAAAACAAGCCCAACAGTTTGCTCAATAGTGCCTGTCTTTGAACTCATTGTCGCATGTCTTTGTCACATGCAGTGATGCTCGTAACATGGCCAGAGATGTACAGAACACACTCATCCAGATAGTGGCAGTACATGGACAAATGGACACTTCAGCTGCTACAGAATATGTCAAGAAACTGCAAAAGAGAGGACGCTATATTCAAGACGTCTGGTCTTGATTGAAACTGTTTATTATTAGGGGAACTTTGAGTTTTATTTATATAATTATAGTATGTGTGCGTGTATATAGTGTATATAGTGGAGAACTGTTCCTGGTTTTAAATTGAACAGAGTTTGTATAATTTATTGAAGGTATAATTATTATTTTCTTGCTCTACATGTATTTCATGATCAATTGCTATGGCAACTAGTAATGCGGCCCTGATTAAGTGTTATAAACTGGCATACTCTAATCTTTATTTAAAATTAATAATAATTATCACAATTCATGATTTGTGTATGATATAATTATGCAGCAAAATAAGAAATAATAATAATTATATAGCAAGCATATCAAATGGAAGACTCTCAATGCAACTACCAACGTTGAGACGGTATGTGATCATGTTCAACAGTGCATTGTAGTGAACCAATGCAGCCGTGACCACACACACATGAAACAGTTGGTGACTGCTGGCCCAGATATCGAATTTACCCGGAAAGAATCGCTCAGGAATCCTCATAACGTATAGAGAAGCTCCAAATATGTACACAGCCCCCATCAATACAAAGCCCCACAACGAGTATGCATGAGTCGACACTGTGTAGCCATCCCTGAGGAATATGTGCATGAAAGGAATTGCAGCGTACAGTCCAAACAGCACAAAGACAGTGAATCGAAGTGCTCGAAATCTAGGAGTTGCAAACTTGTTCCACATGCTGACACACACACACAGAGTGCAGAGACACAGAGAGACGACTATGTAGGCATACTTGGCATAGGTGGTGCAGTAGAAGCCATAGTAGTAGGCAGGTACCGAGGAGCCGGTTATGAGGAATGATATACCAGTATAGTCAAGTCTGCTCAGAACACCGTACACTCCCTTCGAATGGTTAGAAAACGTGTGAAATATCGCAGAACAGGCCAAGCACAATACAGCACCACCGAAGAAGCACAACAGAGTGGCCTGCTCCTGCCACGGTAAATCGTGTATCTGGATGTCCTCGAAAAGAAACGTTATGTAATCTCCAAAGATGTACACACCAGCGACTAGCATGATGAAGAATAGGGCACCAAGGAGATGGGTCCAGATATTGAATGTTTCTGTGTGAAGACGAAACATGCTTTTAGCACATCCACGGAATGAGTACATTGGAGGACGGTGGTTGTGTTGGAGGAACTCGTTGTCTCTCAGCCAATCAGGAAGGGAGTCAAATGGAATAGAATGCCATGCCCAGCTCACAATCTTGTTGATTTTCGAGCTAATCTTCTTTTCCAGGTCTGGTATTGAGATGGTAGGAAACAAAGAAGGGGAAGATGAACGGTTCTCGATCTCCTGTGTTGTTGGTAGCTTGGACTGACTCTCAGGACTTGGGGTTTTCTTTGAGGACTTCGAGTGCTGTCTTCGTCTTCCTTTGGAGGCAGGCATTGCAATGGGTCAATCAGAGATGTCAGATCTTGAGGTTCTACGAGATATTATAGCTTTCTGATGGCTTTCTCATGCGCATATGCCTTCTAGTTCTAGCTTCTGCATCGAATGATCGATCCCATGATGGCGTGTTGCCACGCCCATGCATTTTTTGTTTACGAGCCACACCTTCTTTCGTTGTTAACTTTCTCCCGTATTTTCTCTATGACAAGGCTTGAGAGACTACCCTCTTTTCTGCACGTGAGTCTCAAGCCCAAACTTGGTCATCTGAGCTCAGTGTTCAACAACAGTTAATTGTGGAAGAAATATAACTTTGACTGGGATTGGAAGAAGTGGACATTGACAATGCCTGTAAGCGTGTACAGTATAAGCACTACTACTACCACACATATGGCAGTGCCTCTGCTGTTAACTGCAACAGTCTGTGACAGCCTTGATCCGCGTGCATGTCTGTACATTACTTCATCGTTTCATGTGTACTGTGATGTTCTTGATCCCAGGCCTACCACTCATCACTGACCGCTCCTAAGAGTATAGCCAAGATGGGAGTCATGCCACTCAAGACAAAGTTCAAGGGCCCTGCTCCCACTATCAGTGATGGTACGTCACAATCATAATTATGTACACACAGTAGAACCCCAGACCACCTCCAGGGTGGGTATTAATGGTTTGGCCCTTATACAAAGGTGGCCTTAGAGACTTGGATATGGCCTTAATATTGAAGTTGTTCATGCAGGGGGTAGCCATTTATATTGAAGAGTGGTTTCACTGTATAACTGTAATAGCGCATGTTCTGATCTCCTCCTTCCTCTCATTGCAGTGGAGGAGCAGGATATCATTGATGAAGCTATCTACTACTTCAAGGCTAACGTGTTTTTCAAGAGCTTTGAAGTCAAGGTGTGTGTTGAGTAGTACTCTATTTATAAGTATTGATCTTTCAATATTACCCACAGTCTGATGCAGATAGAACGCTCATCTACTTGACTTTGTATGTTTCAGAATGCCTCAAGAAAGTACAAAGGGTATGTCCCACCCACACACACACTCACTACACAGTACCCACCCCCTCCCACACGTATGTACATCACCATGACTACGCTTCCCACACAGTCCCCGTCCAAGGGAGAAGCCAAGAAGAGCATAGCAACTCTGGCTGTGACACAGTTTGACATCCCTGGTGACACAAAGTATCCACTCAACTCATTCATGGGAAAACCAGTCAATAGACAAGAAGCGGGTATGGATCATGCAACTAATGCATGCATACTCGTGATTGTATCTATACGCAACTGTATGTACTGTATACATACAGTGTGGCACATGTACGGCTGTTAGGTTTCTTGGTCAATTCGTATACTTACATTCACATGTCAGCTTAAACCCCCCTCCCACACCACACACACACACACACACACACACACACACACACACACACACACACACACACCACCTTGTGATACAGACCAGCTACGTCAGTACATGACTCAGCTTCGTCAGGAGCTAGGTCAGAGACTAGTGGATAAAGTGTTTGAATCAGACACTGCAAAACCAAGCAAAGTAAGTTATCTCTTTCCAAAGCCTATTCTTCTAGGTCAATCATGTGTGAGGTCTTAGGTGTTGGTTGTATTTCAATGCTTGGTTGTTAATTCTCAACCTTCCTTGTTTGCCTATTAAGTTAGTGTGTGCAATTAGTGAACATGTTTGATGTTGTTAATATAAACTTCTATTGAGTATTTTTAACCTTGTCAGCTGTAAAAAGTGTTTCATGGTTCATAATTAACAAACACCCACACACACACACACACACACACACACACACACACACACCACACACACACACACACACACACACACCACACACACACACACACACACACACACACACACACACACACACACACACACACACCCACACCCACACACACACACACACACACACACACACACACACACACACACACACACACACAACTCACTCACCCACACACACACACCCACACACACACCACTCACCCACACACCACTCACCCACACACACGCCCACACACACAGTGGTGGCTCTGTTTCGTGAAGAGGCGCTTCATGGACAAGAGTCTCTCAGGACCTGGAGCATAAACATACTCACAAACATTTTATTTTATTTGTGTAGTTGGTTTTGAGTAGCTGAATTTTGAACTACAATAATTATATTATAGTGTAGCAAATTAAGTTATAATTAGCCTCCTTCCCAGGCCCATGGTTGTGCAGTTCTGATTGTATTTCTGGTTATAAACCACACCCACATACAATTATACCCACATACAAGCTGTTCGAGGGCGGTCTGGAATCGAGACTTGCTATGATTTAGTGGGAGTGTCAGTTGTGTTTACTTCCGGAGTTGATTTGTTATCTATAAACATCCATCCATGCAGAGTTGAGTCAATGGTGAATGAAGCACATATCAAAGCTCGTCTGAACTAGCTATTGTGATCAAGAGAAGATTCTCGTGGTGTTCCTGATAGCCTTGGTGAGTGTGTGTATGTGTTAATATACTCTTAGTGGTCCTACACACTTTACACTGTGTCTTGTATAATGCACAAAACACTCATTGATAAATGAGTATGGCAGTTTGCAGTGTACTATGTTCTAGCTCTGGCCTGTTATAAGTATTGTAGCTACTCCAATGGCATTCATGTACCAAGCAATTAGCATGCAGCTCAATGAAGGCTAGTAGGCATTCTCTTACTGCCAGCTCAATGAAGGCTAGTAGGCATTCTCTTACTGCCAGCTCAATGAAGGCTAGTAGGGCATTCTCTTACTGCCAGCTCAATGAAGGCTAGTAGGGCATTCTCTTACTGCCAGCTCAATGAAGGCTAGTAGGGTATTCTCTTACTGCCAGCTCAATGAAGGCTAGTAGGGCATTCTCTTACTGCTTTTGATATCTGAACAATTGAAGTGTCTAATAGTTTTGCTATTAAACTAACTGTGCTATCTATCATGCTGTGAGGAGGTACTTGCACTGGCTGTGTGTGTGCATGGTCTAGTGTGTTGGCAGAGCCGTGGCTAGGTCATAAGACAGCTGTAGCTAGGGCCTTCCTGAATGTACTTATATGTCCCTGTGTTTGGCGCAACTGTGTAGTGCATTTGGGCTCACCTCTGAAGTCAGAGATTAGAGGAAGATCCCTCATGTGTTTATATTCCATGATACTGCAACGCTTTCACAAAATGATGTTTTAGGTATTTATTTCCAAGGTGTGTGTTTGATCATGTCCCCTCAGTAGCTAATAGTAGCTGTGCCTAGATAAGAGCTGTTGGGTTGTCTCTGTGGTGATGGCCAGTGTGTGGTGAGAAGGGTGATTATGTTGTGTGTGCAAGTTATCCCCAAAACACCACACACTGCTGATAGGGTATGGGGACGGAACATGAGGGAACATTGTGACCATGAGGGAACATTGTGACCATCAGAGCTTGTGCTGGTCATTATTACAATGCTCATGTCCTGTTGTTCATTAACTCAAATATCTCACAGTTTTTATGGGGCATTTACTAAACTGTCTTTGATGTACGTGCGAATATAAGGTACTGTGTTGTGACTGCCTAATGTGAACTTGAGTACTTGGTTGTCCATGTTTTTACATTCCATCATGCTCTGTGGGGGTTATCAATCTCTGTGGGGGTTCTCAGGTTGAGAACAGCTCCTATAGTGTCAGAAGACGTTAAGCGAAGGAATTTTCTCTGTAAAGTTATGCTTATAGAGATATTTCCCCGATGCTATCACTTATTTATTTAACAGTTAGACCTCCAGTTGGACTTGTTCATAGCATAAAGAAGTGACATACAATAGCAATCACTGGTTGTGAGTGTGTGGTGATGTTGAAGATGGTAGTGATGAGGTGATCCTCACTATCTCTTTATCTCCTTTGTGCCATGATTTATTGTCAAAACTAACTTACTCTGATCTGTGGAATAACTTACTCTGTGGCTGTAATGAAGAAGTGGCCTAGCACATGCTGTGGAGCTTGTATAGCCTGGCTGCATTATAGAGGGTGGCCTATATTTACTAGCACATGCTGTGGAGCTTGTATAGCCTGGCTGCATTATAGAGGGTGGCCTATATATACTAGCACATGCTGTGGAGCTTGTATAGCCTGGCTGCATTATAGAGGGTGGCCTATATATACTAGCACGTACTGTGGAGCTTGTATAGCTAGCCTGGGAGGGTGGCCTATATATACTAGCACGTGCTGTGGAGCTTGTATAGCTAGCCTGTGAGGGTGGCCTGCTTATACGTAACCACATTAGACTAGAGTACCCAAAATATGCAATTGTTAGCATAAACCATTTACTAGGTCCAATCTTGTTATGACTTTGCTTAGCATGGCTTGTTTGGAATTTAACTATCGCCATATGTGGGAAGAAGCCATTTGCCCGGTCCGCCAGTAGCCCTGTCGAGACATGTGTGTGGAGTGGGTGAGGGGTAGTGTGTGGAGTGGGGTGGTGTGTGGAGTGGGGTGGGTGGGTGTGGGGTAGTGTGATGTGTGTAGAGCGTCAGAGTTAGCTCTTTCTCGTATTGCGTGTCCAGTAAAATAGTGGACATAATTCATTGTCCATAAGCACATTCATTGTGTACTTTTGTGTCTATTGTACTGCACACAATATATTGTTGTTAATTAAATTCACAACTCCTAATAGATCAGTTGTATAGAGTCAGACTACAGGCTCGATGTTACCATAGTTACCTACATGAATGCCATCTGTTACCATGGTTACCTACATGAATTCCATCGGCACTTACTAAAGTGCAATATAGTGTCGAGGTGACATGATGCCTCGAAAACAAAACGCCCAAACTAATGTATGTAAAAAAAAAGAGTTTAATATGAATAATTATGTTTCCTAGTACATGTACTGTCATTTTGTGGCAGCTATAGTCACGGTGATGGCTGTAGTCACGGTAATGCTATAGTCACGGTGATGGCTATAGTCACGGTGATGGCTGTAGTCACGGTGATGCTATAGTCGCGGTGATGACAGTGTGACCATACACTTACGTGGAACTAGAGTAGGGATCGTGCTAATGGTTGAAACCTGAGGCCGTAACTTTGAAAGGTTTGCTTCTCAATCATCTCTCTGATTTGGACCACAAGTTGATGGTCATGCAGAGACAGTGTCTGTGTATGGGCTCAGATAATTGAGAATCAAAGGATGACAGCTACACGAATGTGTTCACACTATGCGTGACTTAGAAACCTCTCAATCTCTTTGTGACACGACACTATGTGGTTATAAAGATACCCTCTTAGTTTAAGTGTGGGGCTATAGAAGAGCAGCTGGTCGTTCAACAGGAACACACAATATGTTATAATGAAAGTGCTGACACTGCATTCCTGTCTAATGACCACTTCACTGACTGCTGAATAGTTGCAAGACTTGTGTGGTCTATTTCAATGACCTCTGCACTTGCGATAATTATCATAACCTTAACATAACATCCCCTAGCTCTATATATACACACGTAGCAATCCACACACAGTTATAGCCACGTATCTGTGATAGTACTCTGTGTGTCTGTGTGTCTGTGTGTGGGTGTGTGGGTGTGGGTGTGTGTGTGTGTGGGTGTGGGTGTGCAGCTAGTACATAACTTCTTATGGTTACTGTACATATACTTTGCCAGAAATGTCGCCTTTCAATTAGCGACCTTTCAATTAGTGACTTTTCAATTAGCGTTTACTCTCTGTAATTTAAAGCAATTATAGTAGCTGCCATTAGCGCTATTGTCTCAGTGGTGTAGTGTGTGTATTGTGTGTATTGTGTGTATTGTGTGGCAGGTGGTGTTATTGTTGACTGTGTGTGAGAATGGTGCTGTTTGTACAGACTCACTTGTTTTGTAAACTTATACTGAAACTAAGTCTCTTGTACAGGACAGTGTATCAAAGTCTGGTCGTCATGGAGATTGCAGTCAGTCATCATCAGCCACTATTTTGTGGACCTGTACAGGTGAGCTTGGTGTGTGATGTGTGAGGTGTGAGGGGTGTGTGATATGGATAGGTCAGAAGTGCTTGTACCTGGGCTGGCCTGCATGTTCTGGGAATGAACAATTGCAGTACCTAATAAACTGAACTAGCTATACATGTTGCCAAGAGTTCATTAACCCTAACCCTAATAAACGCTTGATGTTGCTATAGTGATGCATGCTAACTGCATGTGTGTTGTGTGACAGATATGATATCTTCTCTAGGATAATTATAGGAAATTATGATTATTGCTTTTCAATGACACTGAGGTCATAGTTGTACACATGTGTGCACCTGTTTGGATGATCAACCAGTCCCTCTCAATAGCTGTTGTGTGTATCTATGCAGGGCTATGCAGGGCTATTGTTTCTCATGTGTAGGCAGTTTATATTGTATGGACAGTGTATTGGATTACAGCCCTTGTGTCAGATATACTGCAATTGATGGCCTATTTGAATACAAGGTCATAATGGACACTAACTCTCAAAATTAAACGGAATATGTTCTTGAGAAGTGTAGGATCCTCACTATGGCCATCCTCTGCATAGTCTCATAACAAGGTCTAATGGACTGTTAATTACCTCAACATTTCAGAGTGTTCTTAGCTATTTGTACCTTCTACATTAAAGCACTTCCTTTATGAGCACAATATAGCAGTTGTGCAATCACACGCCTAGGTGACCTTGTAACTACCGGCCACAGTAATGGAGTGTGCCTCGACTGTCATGTACATGCAGTCATGTGATATATACACACAGAGGGAGCCTGTGTAGAGTTTCAGGTTGAGCATTTTAGGAGTCCTTCTATCTGTACGTGTGAGAAGCTACTATATTTCCTTGTATGTGGTATGTGATGTTTTGTACACGTAGGTTGACAAGAATACAATAATATGGTTGAAATAGCAAACACATGTACAGTGAGTGTACTTCCCATGCTCTATAGGCGATAACATCATCTGTGTACTTGTGTAACACGCCCACACACACACACACACACGCCCACACAACAATATCTCAACACTTACAGTGGATTATGAGAACGTGCTAAGAATGTATTAATAGCTTCGATAATCATCTCAGGTTTATAGTCTTGGTATCGATTAGTCCGTCCTATATCATGTTGCTTTTCATATCTTCACGCTATTTAGTTTGCTGTATTTGTACATGCACACTGGAGATGAGAGTGCCTACACTTGTACACTGGAGATGAGAGTGCCTACACTTGTACACTGGAGATGAGAGTGCCTACACTTGTACATGTATAATATATGTATAGCTATAGACAGAAGCCCCTGGACACTTGCATGGTTTCATCTCTCCCTGGCCACTGTGGTGGAGATGTCTGGTGTCAGATAACATTTCCCTAACCTTGTGTGGTGCTGACTCAGCAGTAGCTAGAGTGGCGGACCATTAGCGGTGTGCATGAATGGCTTCTACTGTGGCCACCTGGCTTTGTGTGGCCTTGGGGTTTCGTTGCAATAAAGATCAACCGTATTGCTCTGCCCTTGAGGTAAATGTGCGTTTTTCAAAATTAGATTTTTTAGTGCCGTAAAACCATGACCCATTATCATCTAGCTATGTACGATACAGTTGTCTATAGAGCTCTGTGTAGTTCTGACAGCTAACCCACCCACACACACACACACACACACACACACACACACACACACACACACACACACAGCACCCGCTGTTACAAGGAGCAGTCATCTACCCTGGCAAGGGCAGTGCTTGGCAACCAGTAGTGACTGCCATTCCTGCCATGACAGAAGTGCCCAAGGAATCTATCATTGCCAACACAGACTTCACCATAACAAGTGGACTAGCAAAAAGGTGATCAACCGTGAATTCAAATAATCCATGTATTAAAAATCAATAAAGAAACAACTGCCAATAGTTTATACATGTATGGCTTCTCCTTCGGGCAGGAGATAAGATCTGCCCTAGCTATAGCTAATTGTAATCACGTAATTATGAAGGCAAGGGCTGTACAGATGTCCTCTCTGTAGCCTAGCTAAACATGGCGATATCATTCATACATTCCTAGCAGTTGTGTGTACTCTCCTAGCAGCTATGTGCAGTACAGGGTGGTACAGGGCTAATGCTGAGTCAGCATACAGGGTAGCTAGAGGGCTAATGCTGAGTCAGTATACAGGGTAGAGGGCTAAATGCTGAGTCAGTGTCACTGTGTATTGTATAGATAGCTTCCTTACTTGGTATGATTCACTAGTTTGTGGGCATTAGCTGTCTCCTAGAGTCATGGCTGCCAACCCTGTGTATTGTGTGGGCTGCCACCATCACTATTCCATGCATGTGCATGCTACTAGAGTGTTATTGTGCCCTCCCGCACATTTGTATTATCAATGGGGGTAAGTTCTATTGAGGGCTGAGATTTCCACACACCTTAACCATATCTCTATAGGCTGCATAAGCTTTCATATCATTCACCAGTCTTGTGTCTATACCATTAGCATTTAGTGCTTCTGTTTGTAGGTTTTCTATCTATCGGAATGTTGTCACTAATCATGAGCATTAGTAGTCTAGCCTTGCATCTGCGTATCATGTGACCACCTGCGTATCATGTGACTGCCTGCCTGTGTATCGTGTGGCTGTTGTCGGATGATGGGAAACCTGATGCCAGATTCTCAAACCTTGCACTCAAATATTATGCTTTTAATCAGTTCTTGTGATGAGGTTACTGTGTGTACTGAAGTCAGGAAGCTATAGAATACGTAGTTCACATGAAGCCAAATGTTTTACTGGCGTAGGTTTTTAAATGGTTTTTGGTCAAGGGGAGTCCTATGGCTGAGCTGGTAGAGTATCATATTATTTTGTGTAATTGTCCTTGAAATCTCATTCTTATCATTACGATGTAACCAGAGTTCTGATAATCCAAATTCAATGATTTTTTATTTTTTGGCAGTTTAAAAGTAGCCCGTTCAGATGGTATGCTCAGCCATAATTTCCCATTTTCAGGAAAAAACCATGGTATTTTGTCAAAAACAGGCCCAAAATAACTTTTGATTTTTTAACACATCATCTGAAAGGCTTCTCTCTAAGCTTTCATTGTATAACATTATTGGACCAACGGAACTAAAGTTATGGCCGTTCAAAGATACTCTTTATAACGCTGTCCTCCCCCCCCTCCACACACACACACACACACACAGACGACTGTCTAGTAAGAAGCGTAAGAAGCAGCTTGAGGCACACAGACACAGTGGGTGTGGTGACTCCGCCCACTCTGATAGATCTCACAGTCCTAGTGACTCAGCGTACGGCAGCTGTCAGTCAGTGTCATCCCACCCACTCACCTCCCCACCACACGACAGAACTACGTGAGTGCCACTAACATGTGTACTGTACGTAGGATAATTATTAGTATGTATGCGACTTTATTAGACCTATAGTTACAATGCACATCAATGTGATATAATTATTGTTAGTGTTTGTACGTCATGAGCACATAACTTGAATTGCTTTTTTATTATTTTTTATTACTCACTCGCTTGATGACATTTTGCGATCTGACTCGATTAATTATTGCTAAATTATTCCTTTGCCCAGTGTAACAGTATACCACACCATACTGACCTGACTAACTAGATCAAAGCATCTTTTAATTTACTATGTATAGCTGCGTAGGCTCTAGACTTAAACGTGGGTACAGAATATCTAGCTTTAAGCACGAGGAATTTTTGTTGAAATTCATATAGTTAATAACACATTTGATATTGTTAGCTATGCTGTCACTAGGTGGGCCGGGTGCTGTTGGCGTAGTTTGGGTTCTCAATTCAATTGTCTTGACATGGGCAGTAGTATAAGCACACACAGTACACCATGCAACTACAGGGCTAGGGCTTTGATGTGTATGATTGTCTGACTACTGTGTTTGTTGTTGACTGGCCCTATTTTGGCTTGTTGAATGAATTATGGCATTTCTAAGAATGTTCTAGTGTCTCTGTCATGTATATATAGCTGGGTGTCACTGTTTCATACTCTTAAGTCATATCTGCAAAATGATACGAATGATAGCTCCTAATTAAAGGCTAAGGCAGTATGTCAACTATACTAATTCCTTAATTTGAACTGACACTGTATTACATTTTTCCCACGCATGCAGTGATACGGGACAGCAGTTAACCTCCACATCTCACACTCTCTCACGCTCCACCATCCTCTCCCATACTTCCTCCTCGTCCTTCCACCCGCCCACACACTCACAACCCGCCCCCTCATCTCACACCACTGAGCTGAGGAACCCCGGCAACTGCCCACCACACGCAACCATGCCTGCCCTTGCTCAAAACCAGTACTCAAATCCAGGTAATAATAAAATGGGTAATTTAAAACTTTTGTTAGGCTCAATCAGCCCATATATGATCTTTAGTAGTCTATCATTGTAATTGCGGGGAACTTCGCTGGCCAAAACAAGTAGCAATAGCTATGCATGACTGAATGCCATCGTTCTGGGAAGTAGTCATAGGATATGAGTGTGTGAACGTCCTGTTGAGACTGTGTGGTGTGAGTGTTGACATACTTGTGTCTCTACCCTAGTAATGCTGAGTCAGCTGCAGCAGGAGCTCAACTATCGGTTCCTGTCAAATGGAGGGAAACCGCAACCAGAGCAAACCCTACCAGATCAGGTGCACTAACACAGCTCTGGCTTTATATACTTCATACAAGCTTGCTTATTAGGAGTGATACATTACTCTCTCTATTGTGGCCAGTATAGTCAGCCAGGTTAATGGGCCCCAAAGTCTCTCCATAGCATGTGTTTATAGACCTGTGCTAGCAGGCCACCTCTTTATTACAGCCACTGTTAGTCTGCCAGAGCTTCTATTATTGATAGGTTTGCCGGTTCACTATAATTATGTTATTATGTATTGATCATTCTCTGCTAGTAACTATTCCACACATCATTACCTTGCTCAGGAGGCGTACAGTAGGAAGCCCATCAAGTGGTGCAATGCTCACGTCTCAGTGGCCAAGATGATCCAACAACACCAGCTAGAGGCTCAGATCCAGGTATGTGTGGGCGTGTGTGTGTTTTTATTAAATTCCTACGTGCAGTTCTTAGTTACAGTGTGAGTTGATTGGCCAGCCCTATGTGTTACTATTAGATACAGCATCATGATGCATTCTCTGACTTGAGTGATTATAGACTACATAATGCTATGTACAAATGTTGTCCCCCCTCACACCACCCACTTCCCCTCACCACCCACACCACCTCCTCACAGGCCCATCCCCAACCACAGAGCCTCCCCACGTCCATGGAGCACACCTCCTACAACACTACACAGACCGGGGCTACTCTATCAGCAGCACAGCAACAACAACTGGCTGTATTACAGATGTACGGAGTTCAGCCTGGTGGATACATGGCTCTACCATACTCAACCATGCATGAAGTGCCATTAGTTCAGTTTGCTACTCTGCCTCAAGTGAACACATCCAACAATGCAGCCATATTGAAACCTGGAGAACAAGCTATACTAGGCCTGCCCTCACACCCCATGCAGATTGCAGCCTCAGGGGCTGGACATATGCAACACTATGCACCTGCCCAGATGGCAGTCAGCAATGCAGGGGGTCTGCTCATGCAAGGTGGGGGGTCTTGGATGACTCCTGTGCCCATGGTTGGAGGGAATTGTGTTGTTAACCCTCTACAAGCTGGAATTCTGGCAGCTCCGTGGGTGAAATGAACAATTGATTCCTGACTCAGTGTAATAGACGATGCAACGATGCAACTGTTCAAGACAAATCGCATAATTATACTAACTTGTGTTGTGTTTGTGAAATTATTTTTCTATTGTAGAAGACGTTGTATAATCACATGCCGTGTGCTTTAGAGTTACTGAAATCATTGTAGTTCAGTTTTATGTACCCCAACTCATCGTATGTCACTGCAATATTGTACCACTGAAGTACACACATTTTTAAATGAAGATCATTATTTTTTTCGGGTATATAATTATATTCAAATTTAAGGTTCAATTAAATAGAGCATAGTTACATACAATTGTAGTATCGTACACCGCCCCACCCCCCGGCCCGTGGCCTTCGTATCAAAGGCTATGGCCTATATCAATCTGTTAATGTGCAAGTAAACTCCGGCCATGCATGACTGGATCTCGTAATTAGTAAAACCTTGACAAATTAATTATTAATAGTGCATGAAAATCACTAATTTATTGTAACAAAATTTACACACAGCCTGTAACACAAGTACGAGTAAAGATAGTTTGTGTGGCTTGCTAGCTATAGCTATGAAGCGCCACCACTAGCCTTGGCTGCCAGATGCTCTGGTGATGTCAATTGCTCAATAGTTCTCCGTCTTTGCTTCTTCCTCCTCAGAGCGCGAGCACTTTCTGACTTTCCTTCTCCTATAGAAGCTCCTGAATCATCACGACTGAGACTCTTGTCTCCACCATTAGGTTTACTGTCTTCCTCGTGAGATGGGGACTTTGATTGTCTGGAAACTACCACTGAGATTGGCTCAAAGTTGTCTCCTTCAGTTTGAAGCTTTCTAGTTCGCTCTCTTTGTTTCAGCAGAAACTCTTCCAAATCATCATCATTATCGTCATCGTCGTCATAGAGATTAGGTTTGTCTCGTCGCAGACTAGACGTTTTATCTTTAACTACACTGAACCGATCAGGTGAGCGAGACTTTCTTGGGCTCTCGTTTAGTTTACTGTTAGAAATCTTTCTCTTTGGTGTAATCTCTCCATCAGAATCTCTCCTGTTTCGACTCCGCCCACTAAACTCATCATCGCTGTCTTTTCTATCGTATTTGGTTAGTTTCACATCTCCAGAATCAGCTGAAAACTTCCTCTCCTTCCTAGAATAGGTACGATCCTCATCTTCCTCTTCTTCGATCCTCGGGGTTAAGTCACGATTCCGCCTATCCCATGTGCGTGTGCGTGCTACTAGAGGGCTCTGCTCTAACCCACTACTCTCAGTGTCTGACATGTCATCAACATTCATACTCATGTCATCAATCTCTCCAACTTTGTAGCTGCTAGCATTGGAGCTCAAGTCATCATCTTCGTAATCTCCAGTGACGTCTTCCTGAGGGTCTTCTTCGTCGTCGCTATAAGTCTCATGACCTTTGAGGGCACCGTGGAGTGTGTCGATCCTCTTCTGAGCATTCTTCAAGTCCGCTCGCACGCTTTGAAGTTGCGCCTCCAGCTCTTCAATTTGCGCCTCCTGTTTGTGTGTGTGCAGTGTGTGTGTGCAGTGTGTGTGTGTGTGCAGTGTGTGTGTGCAGTGTGTGTGCGTGCAGTGTGTGTGTGTGCAGTGTGTGTGTGCAGTGTGTGTGCAGTGTGTGTGTGTGTGCAGTGTGTGTGTGCAGTGTGTGTGCGTGTGTGTTAATCAATTATAATCTCAATACTGTTATGATGAATATTTATAATGAAAACCACACAACCAAAATCCTTTGATTTGCTGATACAGCACTTACAGCCCCTCTCTTCTTCTTGCTCATCTCTTGTTCCTTTCTCTCTGCCTCTTGCATTTCTTGCCGGAGGTCCCTGTTCTGTTTCTGGAGCCTCTTAAGAGCGTCAGAGCTCTGATGGGAGACAGTCTCAGTCTTCTCCTCCTGGGCACGCTCCAGTTGGTTACGCAGACGCTGGATTTGTGAGTCATGACGTCTTGCACTGGACTTTTCAAGCTCTAGCTTTTGTTCCAGTTCTCTAACCTGCAACCACAAGTAATAATAGTCACTAGTATACTCACCAGCTCTACTATTACACAAAATAACGGCTTTTGCTATTACATAAGATAGCAAGGTTATTACCTTGGTTTCGCTGGCTTCGTACTGATGCTTGTTGACACCAGTTTCCAACTCAGATACCTTTGAGGTAAGCTCGTGAACCTTAGTGAAGAGGAAAAAAGAATTACAGCCTAGAACATGCACAGTAAAGAGTATTAAAAATTGCTGTTTTTTATTATGTCACAATAGAAAAAAAGGAAAAAATCATGCCGCAACCCGGGATCGAACCAGGGACCTTTAGATCTTCAGTCTAACGCTCTCCCAACTGAGCTATTGCGGCTTACATATAATATACTTGCTAGACATGGTATAGTGTTCAAAGAAACCACAACCTAGCAATCATTACACACGTAAATTATTTTAACATACCTTAGCTTCTAGAGTTTGTTTGGTATCCTCTAAATCGTCCACCTGCACGTTCGCTTCTGTCAGCTGTGTTTGGAGGGAGGTGGTTTGTGAGATATGGCTTCTCTGCTTCTCTAGAAGCTCTTCAATTTCATCTTGGTCTTCCTCCATGCGACTTTCAAGGTCATTCTTCTCTCTGCTCAATTCAGCCACTTTGGCCTCCATCTGTGGGGATATATAGCGACAGCGATAGGAAGAACTTTACGCACGTTACAGAGTTTCTATTTTAAGCTAATACAAGTAACCCCCTGCACACACACACACACACACGTACACACCTCGATCTTGGTTCTAGCCAGTTCATCGCATTGGACCTGCAGGTCGTCCAGCTCTCCTTGCAACCTCTTCCCTGCCTTTGAAGCAGCTGTCTCACTAGCCTGAAGGTCCTCCAGCTGATTCCTTAGTGACTTCACCATAGCAGAGTTGCCTCTCATTTCCCTCTCGTGCTCTAACTGCTCCACAGTGTCTTGGTAGAGTGCACGTACTTTCTTGAGTTGCTTACGTAACTTCTTCTCCGCCTCAGGGTCAATCTTTCCCTGGTGCTCCAGCATCTCTCGCTCCAAGTCTCTACGCGCCTGCATGGAGGTGTGTCACACATCACAGGATATGGTTGAATACTAACAATAGCTTGAATAGAATTAACCTAGCGTTCAATGAAGAATCTTTAAACAGCCATAACTTTAGTGACGTTATAACGCGGACCCCCACCCACTCACCTTGACAGCGGCGTGCTTGTCCTCGTGCAGTTCCTCTAACTGTTGGTTGAGGGCGTTTAGTTTCTTGCTCATGGTGTTCTTGACCTGCTCTAGTTCTTGCTCCCTCCCCTCCAGCTCCTGGACGTGGCTTTGTTTGAGTGTCTGATTGGACAACTCTAGACGAGCCTTTGTCTGTTGTAGAGTGTCCAATCTGCGAGAATGAATGCGACAATCAATTCTGTACATCACCACTTCAGTGGGTCCTATCACTAGAAATACAACAGCTACACGTTCGCAACACAAATTTATGGCTTAGCTACGAAAACAACAATTTTCCAGGCCTTATTTTGAAAAAACACTCACTTACAATAGCCCACACTTTTTGTCAGAAATATACATTTAAATAACTTACTAATTAATCGCACTGCACTACACTTGTTAAGTAGTATATAAGAAGGCTATAATTACGAGTGAGTGCGAGGACATACTTGACGTTGGCCTCGTCCAGTTCATCCTCTAGCTCCTCTATCTTTGTGTCCATGTCCCTCTTCATTCTCTTGAGAGAGGTCATCTCTGACTCAGTGGAGGCACTCGTGGTGGAGCTCAGCACTTCTGATTCCAGGTCTTCCTTCTCCTGTACCACACGTTTGTGCTCCTCCTCCAGCTCCTATCAGGGGGTGGGGTGGTAGGGGGTGTGGTTACTGTTGCTAAACTAATACACTGTGTACATACACAATGACCTACAAAGAGAGCTCTCTAGAAACCAGGAAGGAGGTTGATTGTACATGTGCCCACAGTATATTACACACCTTCAGTTTAGTCTTGAGGTCCTCGAAGTCAGTGTGTAGTTGGTCCTTCTCCCTGGCTAGCTGTTCCTTGGCCTGGACCTCACTACTGGCATCTTCCTTACAAGCACTTAAGTCAGAGTCAAACCTGCATGGCAACACAACGTTACAGATATTCTTATATACATGTACGTACATGCATCTATACCTACAGGTTATTGTAACTGCACTTTAGTACACACGATGCTTGTGCCTACTACATGAATATTGTATATAATGATTCAGACTATCTTCTGCCACTGTTCAACTAGTACATTGCTACAGCCATGACTCACCTCCTCTGCCTCTTCTCTAGCTCAGCATTGCGAGCTTGCTGCTGTTCCAAGAGTAGCTTGAGGTCATTCATCTCTGAGCCATACTTGGCTGCCTTCTTCCTGACCTGACCTAGTGTCTTGTGGAGGTCCGCCTGCTCACTCTCAGAGTCAGCCAACTGTCGGTGGGAGGAGGTGGGGTCAAACACACACACACACACACACACACACACACACACACACACACACACACACACACACACACACACACACACACACACACACACACACACACACACACACACACACACACACACACACACACACACACACACACACACACACACACACACACACACACACACACACACACACACACACACACACACACACACACACACACACACACACACACACACACACACACACACACACACACACACACACACACACACACACACACACACACACACACACACACACACACACACACACACACACAATCCTAGCTAATGAAAACACGTAAAGAAGCATCTCCAGCACACACACACACACCACACACACACCCATTTCACCCACACACCCTCTTCTCCAGGGTCCTCTTGGCTGACTCCAATCTCTCCACCTCATCCTCGTACTCTGAGCTCACTCTTTGACGCAGTTTGACGCAGTGTATCTAACTCACGACGTGTCTCCAGATACTTCTCCATCACAGTCTCACTATTGTCACTCGTGTAGTCACTCTTGATTCGTGCCAGTATGCTCATCTCTGCTATCTGTAGCTTCAACTGTTCGTTCTCTTGTGCTAGTTCCTTCTCATGAGCCTGCAAGGAGACCAACACACAGAATATAATGATAAGAATTAATGCTCGTTGTTGACATTGGATCCACAGACTTCAAGTTATGGCAGCCGAAAGAATCCTTGAACTATTGAATGAACAGAGTGTAGTTGAACATCTTTCAACAGCCTTAACTTGAGTATCATTGATCCAATGTCAAAAATTTTAGGATTTTCTGAAAGCTTAGAAAGAGACCTTTCAAGTGATGTATTGCAATCCAACATTTTTTCGGGGCCCTAATTTGTCATTTTTCGGCCTCGGACCATGGGCTATTATCCACGGTATCGCCAAATACTTTTTTGTCTCAAATATGATTTTTTATGACACCATTTGAAAGGTATTTTTCTAGGCTTTCAGAAAATCATAAAGTTGTTGACATTGGATCCACGGAATTCAAGCTACGGCCACTGAAAGAGTATACAAACAGCAAATCCTTTATGCCCACCCCCATGGTCACACCCACTACCCACCATGGACTCTGCCAGTTGGTCCTCCATCTCCCTCTTCTCCAGCTGTTCACTCTCAATGAGATCTGTGGCATCATTGGCAGAGGACTCGGTATCCTCCAGCTGGGCACTTATCTTGGTCACCTGAGAAGGGAGGACTCAATAACTATCATACACAATATGGGCATAGATTGTAGTCTTCCTATAAGCAGGCCACCCTCTATAATACAGCCAGGTTAATGGGCCCCAAAGTCTCTCCCCATAGCATGTGTTAGGACCTGTGCTGGCAGGCCACCTCTTTATTACAGCCACTGCCTGGCCACCACTATAGACAGGCATCACTGTATCCATGAAGCAACATTTACACTGCGTTACCTTCTCCTCCATTAGTCTCTCTGACTCCTTGAAGACATCTCTCTCGTGTTCCAGTGACTCCACTTTGGCCTTGAGCTTATCAATCTTGCTCTGTAGCAGGAGCAGCCATTACAAACATTGCCACAACTGCACTATAGTCATTATTATGTACGGACAGAGTTGTTCCTTTGATATCTATGGCATCCATATGCTACAAAGAACACCTACATGTACTCAGTATGTGTGAGCACGGACTCTGTCTAGCTGCCACTACAACTCACATCCTTGTCTTTAATGACTCCCTCTGCCCTCCATATAGCCAGCATAGGCTTGATCTGTATAGAGGTCAATAGGTCAACTGCAAACAATGAGTGTTTTGGCAACTAACTTTAACTGCGCCCACAAATATAGACTAAGTACCAACAGACAGTATGCATTTCAATAGCTTTTAAGGAGCTCCATTTGTTGTAGAATGATATACAACACGATGCAATACACCCGCCCACTCACCTTGAGGAAAAGCTGCCACCATCGCCATTCTCTGAGCTCTTGGTACGCCGCCATGTTTTGCTGGATCACCAGAGCTGCAGAATCTTGCACTTGCAACTGTTCAAACTTTTGTCGACCCAGCCAGCCACGACACCGTGCCTACGTAGGGCGTGGGAGAGGTCAGAGGTCACCCTGGTAGCTACCAACACGTACAGTATGCAATGTCTAGAGATCTTATCAGCAACTAGTTCTAGGCTAACATTATCTAACTATTGTGAATTGCATGCTCACTCTTTGTGTGTCTTTGGATTGCGATTTATATGAAAACTTGCCGCAATCGAAAGATTTAACATCGCATTCGTACGTATTATTTTCCCGCCCCCTCTGTCCATACACGTACACGTACCTGGAATAAGACCATAGTGCCGTGGGAGGTGTCCTCCACTTGTCTGTCCAATCGTGCTAGTGTCCCCACTCTGAAGAATGCTTGACTCCGCCCCACCTTGAATGAGTGTGACTCCACCCCTTGTGATGACAGGATGCTCTCAACCAACTGCTTGTCACTACGAGAACCATCAATCTGATCTCCAGCTACTATCCCGACATAGCGTCGTCTGAACTCAGAGAAGGTCATGTGCTCAGGGTAACCTGTGTGGAGTGGGTGTGTGTGTGTGTGTGTGTGTGTGTGTGTGTGTGTGTGTGTGGATGAGTGTGCAAACTGATCAAGGGGATTGGAATCTAAATTTGCCATTGAAGTTGACAGCTTTAAAGTACAAGGAACTATACATGTAAACTGTTAATGTATGTACTGGGAGCTTGGACCTTTAGTCAAGTCAAGCCCACTCACCAGGCCAGAATGTATGTACTGGGAGCTTGGACCTTTAGTCAAGTCAAGCCCACTCACCAGGCCAGAATGTATGTACTGGGAGCTTGGACCTTTAGTCAAGTCAAGCCCACTCACCAGGCCAGAATCAAACACATTCACTACAGGCCCACTCACTAGTATGGCAACAGCAGTAGAGTATGGTGGACTTACCTTGTTTGTATATCCTGGCTGCTTTAACGAGCTCTGCTCTGCGTATCTGAGACCTCACTAGAGGCACATCGATCTCTCCGTGTGCCACGCCCCCTTCTTGTGCCGGGTGTGACTCGTGTGGGAGTGCCCCGGGTAACTTGTGGGGTAATTGAGGGAGGATGCATCGAATGAACCACTGGTGGGTTTTGCGCAGTGTGTCCATCAGAAAATCCTGTTAGTTGTGTGTGTGTGTGTAAGTGTACAAGGAACTCTATAGAATTATTACACACACACACACACACACACACACACACACACACACACACACACACACACACACACACACACACACACACACACACACACACACACACACACACACACACACGCCCACACCACACCCACACCCACATCCACACATACACACACCAGTTGAAACTTGGTCTGCAGACAGACGGATGACTTCTTGATGCCAGAGGAGGGGCTACTATAGTGGACTCCACCCACATTAGTGGAGGTGGTGCGGGAGAGGGAGCGATGAGTGTCAGCCTTGAGCTGTGAGTTACCCAGGGTTGTCATGGAGGCTGCCACACCTCTACCCTGGAAGATGGACCCTATACCAATCCTGTATGAACAGATCAACAAAATAAACAAATGCAGTAATAATTTTAAGTAGGAGCAATTTCACAACGTAGAGCCAGGTACATATACAAACATGTACGTATAGTTAACGCTTTATATTGCAGATCTAGAAAATATTGACATTGCGGATAGGAGTCACTATATAAGTGACCACACCCACCTCTTTGGAGTCACTATATAAGTGACCACACCCACCTCTTTGACTCGGCCATGACCTGGACCACCACCCTGAATGAAGGATGCTCTCGTGCGCGCTTGACCCAGCCATTAGCATCATAGAACACGCTCAGTGTGCGCTGACAATGGAAGATGCTGAACTGATTGTCTTCCTTGATAACCTTAACGAGGGGGGCGTCCCCTAATGTGGTGGGGTCACCGTGGTACATTTGCAAGCGGTCCAGGAAGCTACCGTCAGTAGCACCGGGGAAGACAGACTCTTCATCCAGGATCCATAGTAGCCCTCGACGATCAGTGTGCACATCAATAGTGCCTCCACGCCTCTGCGTGTGTGTGCGTGCGTGGGTGTGGGTGTGCGTGCGTGGGTGTGGGTGTGCGTGTGTGTGTGTGTGTGTGTGTGTGTGTGTGCGTGCGTGGGTGTGGGTGTGCGTGGGAGTGCTAGAGATTAAAATACAGTAACCCACCCACTCAACCAGGGCACATATCACACCCACCCACTCACCTGGGGCACATGTCTGTCGATGGTGTCAATGACTGGCAGTGGACTAACAGCCACCTCTGAGAACAACCAGTTGATCTCCTCCTGAAGGTAGCGATCTTGCTCTGAGGTGAACGTCCAATCATGGAAGAGCATCTGTAGTCTCTCCTGGGCATAGTTCATGCAGAGGTCATCCAGCGAGGCTCCATCTCTGGCACCTGGGGCAATGAGGGGGCGGGGTGTGAGGTGTGCCAATGAGTGTGTGGGGGTGTGTGTGGGGGTGTGTGTGGTGAAGTAGCATTTTGAAGGAGTATTTTCAATATATGTAACAAAGTACAATGTATATACATGTACACACACACTGATCACCTGCTAGCTCCCTATGCACACACACACACACACACTGATCACCTGCTAGCTCCCTATGCACACACACACACACACACACACTGATCACCTGCTAGCTCCCTATGCACACACACACACACACACACTGATCACCTGCTAGCTCCCTATGCACACACACACACACACACACACTGATCACCTGCTAGCTCCCTATGCACACACACACACACACACTGATCACCTGCTAGCTCCCTATGCACACACACACACACACACTGATCACCTGCTAGCTCCCTATGCACACACACACACACTGATCACCTGCTAGCTCCCTATGCTGGAATCCTGGCATGTCCACCACATGGATGCTGGAGATACGCTTGGTCGCAGTCGTGCTCTGTGGGAGTTACATACACTTACAAACTGTCAACACTGTGTAGCTATCAGCTTGCTATTACAATGCACACAGGAACACCTACTGGAAGCTTTACTGTGTTGGAATCAGTATTATGCTAGTTTCTGTGTCTTACCTTTAGCCCACTAGCTACCACCCTCTGCCCTTAACACTAGCAACTAGCTCACTGGCTTACCTGTAGAGCCCTGTTGATGAGCATCACCAGAGCATTGACAGCCTGATCGTACAGTCCCATCACAAAGGCGTCTAGAAACAGAGACCTATTGCCTCCCATGTTAGCCAGGAAGAGGGAGCTAGTCATGGAGATGGTATCAGTGGCATTGGGGGAGATGGAGAGGGGAGTGTGATGCAGGCTGGTCTGGCCTCGAGGGGGGCTGAAGATATGGTGACCCAGCACCTCGTGGTTGATGCCCAACACAAAGGCTGCTCTCTGGGCAGCTGCTGGGTTCTGGAAGCAGTCACTCCCACGCATTTGCCCTGAGGGAGAGAGAAGGCATAACATGCTGTGATGTAATGTAATGGCCAGTAAGATAAAATTAGAGGCCAATAATTATTATTAGCTTATAATTTTGACTACTGCTGTAGGTTAAAAGCTGCCAACTAGGCATGTACTAAAAAAACTGTCAAAAGACCACCAAGAAATGTCGTGATTACGGCCACTCAAAGAGCCACATGCAATGAGGAAGGAAGGTAGAGTGGACTCACCTTTCTTGACTCCAGCATAACCCAGATGGTAGATGGCAGCCAGCAGAGACCACAGTCCCAGTGACTCCTCTTCAGAAATGTTGAGTATCTCCAGACAGTTCTGGATGAGGTCCCACACGTACGCAGCACTCTCGTTGCGTTGGGGCTGTGTAGGGACACAGGACGTAATGAGGGGGTGGGGGTGGTATATTCTTCATAACAGTAATCCAGTTCATGTATACCAGCTACTACTGACAATATACTCACATCGTCCAGTGGCTCATAATAGAGGTTGGGTTCCTCTGCCTCATCGTCCGCCACATCCAACATGAGGTCAGAGCGCAACTGCTCGTCAGCCCCGGCTATCATCTGGTAGAGGATGTTGAAGTTGCCCTCTCCTTTAGGACGCTGGGCTACACGGAACTTCTCCAGTAGGTACGTCTATACAAGAAGGGGGAGTGGCTTAGGTATGTCTATACAAGAAGGGGGAGTGGCTTAGGTATGTCTATACAGGAAGTGGGAGCAGCTTAGGTATGTCTATACAGGAAGGGGGAGTGGCTTAGGTATGTCTATACAGGAAGTGGGAGCAGCTTAGGTATGTCTATATAGAAAAGGGGAGTGGCTTAGGTATGTCTATATAGGAAAGGGGAGTGGCTTAGGTATGTCTATACAGGAAGTGGGAGTGGCTTAGGTATGTCTATATAGGAAAGGGGAGTGGCTTAGGTATGTCTATACAACAATGTTGGTCAATCTTCTGGCAATTATCTCCTAACGAAAGGGGGGTGCTCACTTTAACGGATGCTGAAACGATGGTACCGCTAGGGTCAAAGTCCAACGTATAGAGGCAAGAGCAACGAGTGGCCTGAGGGTTGAGGAATGTGGCAGCACTACCAAACGAGTGGAGAAGCAGCTCAACAGCATCCAGTCGTGCATCTTTGAGAGGGGAGGGGTGTACAATATATAGACTACTATGAACATGTCATGCAAACTCGTAATAGTAGCTGTTTGCATTAGAGAGATCAAAGAAGCACAGCGTGTACACTATGAATAATTATTATACAGAAATAGAGAATATTTATCCTCTGAAATTACATTAGTCATTAATAATTTTAGCTTTCCATGAGTATAAATGACAGCTGTACTCACTGGAGACTGGTCCCTGCTCTGGCTGCCCCACAGTGGTGAGGTAGCGAAGGAGGTAACGAGCATTGAAGGTCTTGCCAGAGCCAGACAGGCCCATCAAGATGAGAGACTGGTCCTGACGTGTGACCATCATGTCTCTATACGCCTGCTGTCCCATGGCAAATATGTGAGGGGGCATGTCGGCACGACGACAACCTCGGAACATGTCTATGACCTGAAGGAACAACGAGGCTGGGTTATGTGCTAGTGAGGTACACTTCTATAGGAGCACACCATGGGAAGGAACAACGAGGCTGGGTTATGTGCTAGTGAGGTACACTTCTATAGGAGCACACAGTGGGGAAGTGTGAGAATGACAAGAACTAGTTTGGCAAGTATTGTATACACAAGTTAGTAATCTATGAAGGGCCATAACTTTAGTTCCATTGGTCCAATAACGGAGTTTTTGAAAGCTTACAATGAGCTCGTTAAGATAGTGTCTTAACTCAAAAGTATATTTTTACCATGTCCCAATAATTTCCAATTATGTCCCGTTCTAAATTTGAGAATTGAGCATACCATCTGAAAGAGCTCTTTTTAAACTTTCATAAAATCATAAAATCATTGAATTTGGACCATCAGAACTCTAGTTACAGAGCCAACTCTAGTGCTCTCAACATTCAAAATACGAATGCAGCGTTACAAGTCATTCCATAGCTCCACACAACACCCACTCCCTCCACACTACACACACCTCCACACTACACACACACACACACACACACACACACCACCTCACGCCCACTCACCCTGTCTACATATGAGGAGAGAGCACGCAGAGGGTTGAGGACAATGAGGTGACTCCCGGCAAAGGTGTGAATGAGGCTGCTCCCATAGCGTTGCCTCAGGACATGGAGTGTGGAGGACTCGTTGAGGTGAATCAGGTCAACCAAGTCCTCCACCTTGTCCAGGGAGGAGGGGTTAGCCTGGAGACAAGAGAGGGTTACTACTACTAGGTACAAGAGAGAGGGGGGCATGTATAAGAGAGGGGGGCATGTGTTGCAGCATACATAGGAGAGGTGTGTGTAATAAAGCATGAGCTAAAGTAAGTGAAAATGTCCAGCCCTCAGATAAAAAACCTTTTCAATGTCTTCATCCTCCACTTGGATGACATTATCAGTCCGGGCCAGTTTCACTGCCACCTTGTCCCGGCCCTGGAGGCAACAAACAACAACAGGCTAATGTGTGTTTATTTGAATGGCAGACATGTGTCTACATGTACAAGCAGTTCCTGGAATTATCCATAAAAGATGACATACAAAGATAGATAAGGATACCACCACAGTGAAGACCGAAGCCATCACACAAACACATCTTGAAATGAGAGTAATAATTCTATACCGCAGATATATAGTCAGAGTATACAGTGGTTATATAAGGCTTCTGGAATGATTACACAGAATCACTAGTTCCTCTCACTAGTGGACACTAGACACACAATATTCCAGATATGCAGTCACTGACCATACCACTTGAGCACTGTAATTGTAGATTCTGTGTATAAGCACAATACTGCATAGTTATGTCTCAACAAGCTGATAGGGTGACCATGGCGACAGTGTACAATATGTGGTACATAAGTTTTGATAACATATTATCTTTAGTTTCACATATCAAATTACCCATGAAAATGTCACTCTGAATCCAGATACTCCTGTGCTATATAGATAATAGAGCCTACACAAACATCAACCATCTTCACTATCCGTGTATCAATACTGTTACTGTTATGGTAACCAATTAACGAGAAACACATGTACTGTCGGTATAATGATACTTGTAGGACTACGCTACATTGTACTATTCAAAAGTTAGAAGCCTGGGGTCCATTTGAACGTTGTTAAATAAAGTCCTATCCAGAGCCACAATTCAAGTGTATATACAGTACATGCAATAGTCCTAGCTACAGTTGTTCTGACAACGGCTCTTACTTGCAGTCTGCTGAGATTGGTGTAATGGCTGCCTGGTTGTGCCTTGTGGGAGGGGCTCTGATGCACAGTTCCCAGTGTGAACCCTGAACTGTGTACCACCCAAACCTTCTCTTGTTCTAGCCCCTCCTTCTCAGAGAGCACCTCCTCCTCCGTCTTAGCCTGCAGGGGGGAATATGAGGTTGGTTGGTTTGTGGATAATGAGCTACGTATAGAGTATAATTATACATAGCAAGGACAGCTGTTCCAGGGCCCACCAAACAGTTAGAACATCATCAGAAATGTTGCAAGCTGCACCTGCTAATAATGCCTTAACAAGGACAAGTGATTACTGGTTGGAATCTGATACCAAATAAAACCATACACTTGAGGCCATATATGTACAGAGTGACAAAAGACTATACTACACATTGTATGTCCTGCCATAACCAGTGGAATGTTCCACCATGACTATCACCATTCACCATGTTAGCACCTCAGGCTGTATAAGGTACTAGACAATAGGGCTGCTGTCACACTGGCATACAGTGTACACTGACAGACTAGCATGCAGTGTGTAGTGTACACTGGGGAATACCAGAGGGAAATCAGAGCATTAGGTAACATTGGACTGATGGAGATATTAAGTAACTAGGGAACAGTAGCAATTATATGGCTGTGTATGTAGTTGGGTGTTGGCTGGAATAGTGTATCTACCAGCAGTTAGTGTGGCACGTACTGCAATGCAATGTTGTGTTATTACTCACTTTATACCTAATATCCTATTTCAATAAAGCCATGATCTCAACACTCATCAGTACACACACCTATTTCCTGCTATGTACAGGTATGTACTTTAATGGGTGTGTGTGTGAGGCATCTTGCAGACTACACAACACACTGTGTGGTGACATATCACATGACGCAACACACTGTGTGGTGACATATCACATGATGCAACACACTGTGTGGTGACATATCACATGATGCAACACACTGTGTGGTGACATATCACATGATGCAACACACAGTTATCACATACATTGCTCAATTAATTGCTCTTATATTTCCACACCTAATTACACACAGTCAGTATTAGTCTGGAATATTCCCATCCTCTAATGGCCCCATCACAGTACACACACACACACACACACACACACACACACACACAGTACACACACATGCTCTAGGTTAACAACAAAGTGTGTTTACTGAACTGCAGTGGAGGCCACACAAACTTTGTGGGTTCATTGACAGGTTTAGATTACCTCATATCCACACACCTACACACACACACACTGTAAGTACTAGAGTTCTTTATAGCACAGCACAACCTTACACACAGACACAGACAGACACACACAGACACACACAGACAGAGAGGTGTGCAGTATGTGCCCACACCTAGGGATGGCTTGGATATAGTGTATCGCTATGGTCACCCAGTCCAACCAGTCCATAGTTTAATACACAGGATACAGCGAATCTTAAACACATATCAATTTAGCGATTATAAGATTTAAAATCAACAGACACAGTATATACAGATTGTTATCAAAATAAACAGAGCTTTGTGAACAGCTATCACTTATCCTACTGGTACATGTACAGCTTGTTTTGCATGAGGTTACCTGTTCAAGAATGCAATAATACTGACACTCAGTATGGTGGTGCCCCAGGCAATGGCTGTGATAAAGAGGTCCAAACACATGCTATGGAGACTTGGGGGCTGGCTGTATTATAGAGGGTGGCCTATTATAGAGGGTGGCCTATGCCTCAGTGTTTCACACTCCTTAACTTAATTGCTAAAAATATTGAATTATGTTGGCAGTACAAACAGTTGGTGCACTAAAAATGATTTCTACAGCAGATACTCTACCAGGAGTCCCTACTACTATTGTAACAGAATTAGCAGCTAGCCATAGTGAAACAATAGTCTATCCTACAACACTGTGTGCCCTGGGTGTACACACAGTGGCCTACAACACTGTGTGCCCTGGGTGTACACACAGTGGCCTACAACACTGTGTGCCCTGGGTGTACACACAGTGGCCTACAACACTGTGTGCCCTGGGTGTACACACAGTGGCCTACAACACTGTGTGCCCTGGGTGTCCATAATGGCCTACAACACTGTGTGCCCTGGGTGTACACGCAGTGGCCTACAACACTGTGTGCCCTGGGTGTACACACAGTGGCCTACAACACTGTGTGCCCTGGGTGTACACACAGTGGCCTACAACACTGTGTGCCCTGGGTGTACACACAGTGGCCTACAACACTGTGTGCCCTGGGTGTACACACAGTGGCCTACAACACTGTGTGCCCTGGGTGTACACACAGTGGCCTACAACACTGTGTGCCCTGGGTGTACACACAGTGGCCTACAACACTGTGTGCCCTGGGTGTACACACAGTGGCCTACAACACTGTGTGCCCTGGGTGTACACACAGTGGCCTACAACACTGTGTGCCCTGGGTGTACACACAGTGGCCTACAACACTGTGTGCCCTGGGTGTACACACAGTGGCCTACAACACTATGTGCCCTGGGTGTACACACAGTGGCCTACAACACTATGTGCCCTGGGTGTACACACAGTGGCCTACAACACTATGTGCCCTGGGTGTACACACAGTGGTACTAGTAGTTTCCTTGAAAAGGAGCCATCATATTTAGTTTCTGTGGATTCTACTAATGGCCTACACATTAATGGGGGGGGGAGGGATCTATATGATATTTCAAGAAGTTGAAACTTGACTAAGAAGCGTACAGTCTGCACTTACCTTGAACTTGGCTTTGTTTTGTCTCCTCAGAGTTCCTGGACACAATAGAGCACATCACACCACAACACAAGGGAAGGAAGGAGGACATTAGGAGGACTAAACTTTAGAGCATTTTGAGGGTACAACTTCACTCATCAGACCTTATATAGCTAGAGTATACACTTGCTCACAGCACACACACAAAGTGTTTCTATGCACTTACACTTATCACTAAAAGGATAATGTCATATTAAGTTTGTACAAGTTTGATTAATAACACGCACACACCACTCCATCCGCACACACACACACACACCACCCCCTCCACACACACACACACACACACACACACCACCCCCTCCACACACACACACACACACACACGCACACTCACCTGTGTTGTGTTTTGCCTTCCCTCGTCCTGACTTCCTAAACTGATTGCTTCTAGTGAGGGTCTCGTCCAGCGCCCCTCGAGCATTCAGCTCCAGCAACTCAGGCATGGAGGCCACTCTAAGATACACTCCATCACCAGAAGACTTTATCATCTCCACCACATTCTCGTGAGGCTCATCTTCAACATTCTGTCCATTCACTTCGATAATCCGGTCCCCCGTCATTAGTGGCCCGAGATAGTCTTTACGAGGCTCAACCAGATGAACCAATTGTGTCTTATCAGGATATTCCGGCACTGGGAGGTAGGATTTCCTCAGAATGAATCCAAATCCACCGCCAACAGAGTTTTTTGTGGCTTCAACGTCACGTAGACGCACGTTAGTTGTCTGTAACGGTGGTAGAGGTAGATTAAGTCCATCAAAGCTTTTCTCTCGGCCATGATCAGAGGTGAGATCCATGAGACTTTCTAGAAATGAGCTTCGCTTGTTTGTGGGTGTGTAGTTCCCCCCATGGGACGTGGGTGTGGGTGACATTGAACTTTGACCCGACGAGTGCCCTGAGGTCGTTTGATGTAGTCGTGTTTCAGCACTGCCTGTTGGACTTGTAACCAGCACAGACACGGAGATACGACCAGTGCCTGAGGACGTGCCATTAGCTCGTTTCTCTGGAGAGGATTTCTCTGAATGTAGCCCTGATCCTGGGCGTGAGGTGGAGGGAGGTGACTGGGTCTTTCTTGTTAGTGTCTCAAAGTATTCTCTCTTTTCTCTGACTAAGGTATTAGAATCTGTTCGAGACATAGAGGCAGCTCCTGTGATTTCAACAACAGAGCTGCTAGGGGAAGGTGTGTTACTAGGCTCATCTTTGGAGGAATGTTTTTGTCCATGAGTAGGAGATGGAATTGACCCTTTTTTCGCCTCTTTTGCCTCTTTTGAATGTTTAGAAACTTTCTTGTCCTTTTTGCCGAAGCCAAACGGCATTTTTGATCAAGCTATCAAGCTTTAGACATCAATTAAACAGCAAAAAAGCTAGCTAGCTACAAAGGCCAATAATTATTATGATGGGCGTGGCTGTATATCACTGATAGAGTGGGAGGGGCTGCAGGATATAGTATTGGGTACGAATCGTTCCTAGGCAGTTGTTCTAGATGGGCGTGGCCCCTCCACTAAAAGAAGCCCACTGCACTGCACTGAGAAAAGCTCAGAAGTCCACTTCTGTATAGTGTCATGGTGCTGGTGGATTATCTACAATGCCTAAGAGATACTTCTGTGATTACTGCAACAAGTCCTTCCAAGACAACCGCAGGAACAGGTCGAAACACATGAGAGGATTTTATCACTTGAGGAACAAGGAAATGCACTTCAACAATGGTAGAGCGCGCATGTATGATGAGTACTGTTGTATAGTGTATGAGTCTTGTCCTGCAGTGCAGAGGTCACCCCCGACCCCTGAGGAGCAGCAGAGACTGATGGTGTTTCATACCTCATACAGTGGAGAGGAGTTATTCCAGCAATGGCTGAAACATCACCCTGCAGTAGTGAAGAGATACGAGGGACTCAGATCATCACCTAGCCCTGGCCCTAAGAGCACTGTCAAGGAGGAACAGGCTGTAGATAGCATGCATGATCAGAACTCAACAACTGCCATTGACTCTCAACTATCATAGCATGTTAATACACTTCTTTGTCATCATAATATTATTATCAGCATCATATGTGTATCAGCAAATAAAAAGGTTCAAAATCACTTTATCGAAATATCAATGAAGTCTGAATAACTATACTATACTATATTGAACAATATATAATCATATATCTGTATAAAAACACAAACACGAGCTTACGTAAGACCAATTACAATAAAATAAAAAGACATTATTAAGAGCAAAACGGACAAATTACTCGGTACTCTAGGCATACATTAGTTCATTCTAATAATAGGAAAATGTTTATGTACAGAAAAGTCGAAGGTTGGCGGTACAGTGGAATCTCTCTTGTGCCCTTTGGCTGCCAAATTCATGATGACCAAATTTGTCTTAACAACTTTCAGCAATGATTCCAGCTCCTCATTTCGATACGATATTCCTTCAATCGCCATCTTGGCTGCAGTGAGATGCTTGGCAGATGAATCGTACAGATTGATGGTCTTCCCTCTATAGTTCTCAACACTAGCCAGGCGCATATAATCAGAGAAGGCCAATGGTTGGGGGGTAGAGATGACGCCAAACGTGAGGAATCGATGATGGAAAATATTCTGTGGGCCTCCAAATTCGTACGACGGTTGTGGGATTTTGTCGTCCAATAACAGAGCTTCGAGTGCACGCATGACACCGAGACAGAGCAGCCTCTTGGAGTGCATGATGGCCGCCTCCTTTTCCCTCTCTCTAACAGACACGTTCTTTGTCGCTTTTTTTCCAGCTTTTCTCTTTCCTTTAGTCATAGGGGGTGGCTCAGAAGATATCAAACGATCGGCAGACTTCTTAGTTGTAAAGTACCACCCGTAGACATACTCCAAATACCAGTACACATAGTGGAGCTCAAAGGGACTGTACAGATTGTACTCAAATCCGATATTAATGAACTCCATCATGAGGTGTGTAATGTAGTACAGTGTCCAGGCCATGAAGCATGCTAAGTGCTGTCGCTGGGGATCAATCTTCAAACACAGAGAGTGTAGAACAAGGTCAACTCTCTCGGCTTCTTGTTGCAGCTCCCCCATCATATCCAGACAGCGTATGATGCTTTGCTTCTGTTGAGCTCTGTGCTGGCAAAATGTACGCAAGAAGTCGGTCATGATCATCACTACACGCCCAAAAAATCGATCAATGCCTTCTTTCGCTTGAGGGGAGGAGAAAACTGGAGAACGAGGTATTAAAGATGGAGCAGCTACCATATGTCTAGCGTCATCTTTGAGTAGGTCTCCTATAGACGGGGTACCAAACAACTGACTGCGATCACCTTGCAAGATAATGAGGATTATCAACGATCTGACAAGCACATTCGGACTGTCGGGCATACAGCAGAAATCTTTGATGACTAAATACAGCTCCCGAAACGTATCAATCTTTCCAAATCCAAGAATGGTTTGAATATGAGCAATGATAGTGTGGAGAAACTTCATGGAATCCAACCGTGAAACAATCCCATATGGTCTATAGCTGGGTGGCAGTAGATGCTGGTTGACAATAGGGTGGAAGCCTAGTGACATCGGATTATTGGGATCTAGTTGCGTTCCTTGGTCTAGGGTCTGCTTCATCAGTTCAAGAAGCTTGCCACATTGTGTTAACTTCAGTAGGCCTTCTTCAATACCCTTGGCAGTGTTCTTGCCAATCGAGACTACAAACGCAACAAGACTACGAGTGAATTTCAATCGAATACTCAACGCTTGCCATGCCTTCAAATTCTCCTCACTGAGGCCATTCTCAATATCTGGGTTCTCCTCTGCACTAGAGTTGAGGGACGATGCCAGTTGCTTGCAAATTGAATTCAGCTTCTCTTCCGACTCCTTCAAAGAGGCAGAAACTGATGCTTCGGATAAATGGATGAGCATGTCGAACCCAAAACACACTCCTTGCTGATCATCCTCAGAAAATACCCTTCCCAGACAAATGCACGCCCGCATGTATTCCACCGTTTTGATGAGACCTAGTGCAAACGCTCGCAAATGAATGTTCTCAATTCGTTCTATGTCCAGGAGGTACATGCTGGTGAAGACGGTCTGTGCTAGGGTGTGGCCTTGCAGCCAGGTGGCAACACAGGCAAACACTTCATCAATGATTCCAACCAGTTCCTGAGGGGAGTGGTTGTCATACTTGAGTATCCCTTTTGAGACGGCTTCTTCGAGAGATCGTGGGTAGTCGTTGAAAGAGGCCCATTGAACGGTGGGGTCCATTTGGGAATCCATAAGCTCAATTGCAGACATAGCGTCAAACAGGTTAAACATACGGCCGTGAATTAATTCCCCGTGATCCAATTCTTGGGTAGCCGCTATGAACTCATTCGTGACATCTGTCCATTCAATCTTGAGCGATTTTTTGAGCGGAGGTGAAGCAGACGCAATCTGATCGCACGTAGGTTTCGTTTCTGAAAAGGTGTGTGTGTGTGTGTGTGTGTGTGTGTGTGTGTGTGTGTGTGTGTGTGTGTGTGTGTGTGTGTGTGTGGGGGAGGAGTTACATGTTGTACGCATTATGCGTGTGTGTGTATACATCTACACAGTGACGTCTTATGCTACGGGTACCGGGTAGTAGGGACACAGTGACGTCTTATGCTACGGGTACCGGGTAGTAGGGACACAGTGACGTCTTATGCTACGGGTACCGGGTAGTAGGGACACTATATCAATTATAAGCTTTCATAAAACGTGTTCATAAAATCATAAGATCACCAGAATTCTAGTTACAGAGCCGACTCTAGTTGGATACTAGACCAAGTGTGCTTTAGATCTATAATTATTGTGATTCTTCCATGTATGTTTGATATGGAATTCAATTTTAATTTCAATTATCATACCTTCTTCATGTTGTGAGATGAGGAGAGACTCCAGGCCAGTGGCTACCAGGGCATCTTCTAGAGCTTGCTGGATTCTAGCGCTCGCATCAGTCGCCTCACTGGATGGCTCATTATGCTCCTCCATGGTGGTGTCAGGAGAACAATAGCTGGCTAGTAGTACAGTAGAGGTAAAGCTTACCCACGTGTAGTGCTCTTCATATAAAGTTTGAAAACAGTCCCAGAGAAAGCTGAGAGTCTGTTATCCAGTGCAGTAAGTGTGTGTGTGCTGTGAATGAATCAATGTGCATGTGTGTGAGCCCTGTAATATGCAGATACAAAATGAATGCTTCAAGTCAAAATCAAGATGCACTGTCACAACTGGAAATCGAAATGATGACGGATCTGTACAACAGGTTCGTATGTTTGGATAATGGTTGAGTTTATAGACAAACGTGAGATGGCCACTCAAACTCCAACTGTGGCAATCCTTTGTAATGGCCTAAACCCTTGTGTGGGAAATCCCCTTAGCTCTTAGCTGAGCTGTAAAATCCCTAACTGGAACACCGTGTTTGTAGCTTTGCAACCTTGCATATGGTAAATGCTCCAGCTCATAGTTATGCATCTACCCATACACACATATCCTCAGGTTATCCAAGTGCTGCCACAAGAAGTGCATCCCTCCCAAGTACCACGAGGCAGAGCTGAGCAAGGGAGAGGCAGTGTGCCTGGACAGATGTGTCGCCAAGTTCCTTGATGTCCACGACAGAATAGGCAAGAAACTCACCTCGATGTATATGCAAGACGAAGCAGTTACAAAGCAAATGCAAGGACAGAAATAGTGACTGTGTAGATGCTCTAGGTGTGTGTACTTGTGTGTTCATCAAGTGCTGTCTCATGCAGTCACCATGCAATCAATAAATAAATCATCATAAATAATATTGCACTGTGTGTTTAATCATTATTTCTTTCTTATATAATATATTTATACCCTAATTTCATTAATAGCAATACTTTCACTATAGTAACCGCTGCAACGGCTTCTTCCTATAGACTTCCAGTAAAAATTAACAATATAATAATACAATATAATTATTAGATTATTATACATACGACAACATGTACATGTGGAACATACAAACACATTGTAATTATGTTTATCTGTTCTTGTCAGGATCCCAACGTTTTACTAGCACTTCGACAATCTTGAGCTTTTCTAAACATTCTGGAAACAGTTTCTCTAGTTCTTGACCTTCTAAACTGTCGTCCATTATCACATGACACAGAATGAGATCTTTAGTCACTGACGAGCAGACGCGATCGAATGCTACCACATCTCGCCAAGTTAGAACATCCGTAGAGGAATCTTGAGAGCTGCTAGCATAACAAGGAGGTGGTCTCTTTGCTTCAGTCTCTGTCAGCAGTCTCACAATTATGCCATATTTGGAATGGTACTCAACAGGCCCGTGCTTGTACAGGACAAAGTCCACACCATACTTGATTCCAGACTTGGGGACCCAGCCCTTCTGGCGGTAGTAGCGATAGGCAGCATATTTTCCAAGGAATTTCTTTATTTTGTAGAATTTCTCCCATAGTTCAATTGGACTCATCATGTTCCCCGTATTGTCAGTAATAATGTTGAGTAAGTTCAACTCGTGGGAGAGGTACAGTGCTTCTTCACTGCTGAGCTGTAGGTACTCGTCCATTTTGTACTGGTCAGTTGTTTCAAGATGCTCCCACTTTTCTTGTAATTGTTTTTTGTGTTCAGTAAAGCTTGGATTGGCAACTTCAGAAGTTTTCTCTTGACCTGATGTTTTCTCTTCAGCTGAGCCACTCTCAACGTCAACAGACATGGTACTACTTGATGCAGAGTCCACAGCTGATAATATGTTAGACTCTTTCTTCCACTTTTCGTGCAGAGCAACTCTTTTTTCTTTGCAATCCACACATTTAGAAATCTTCCTAACCATCTCCTGTTCACTTCTTGACAATCCTCGACTTGCATCAGCTGAAGAAGGATCGACTTTTGTTGTTCGCTCTCGTTTTGGAGGTAGTGAAAACGAGGGCATTAGACCATGACAAGGCACACTTCGAGAGAACACTCCTTTACCATAGCTACCCAGCTTAATGAGGGACACAATGTCAGGTCTTGAGGTTACCATCACTCCCTCTCCTTGCAGTACACCAGTGCACTTGGAAATACTGAGGTCAGTGGCTTCTTCAGACAAGAACGTTTGATGCTCGCTGAATTTATGAGCTCCTGCCTTCTGCTGAAACTTTAGAGAGCTTGCAGGAGATGATACTTCTGTCTTCTTAGCTTGTTCAGCCATCAGGGGAAGGGAGAAGGACTTGAACTGATGCTTGTAGTGCCACATGGGTATGATTGGTATGAATCGTTACAATAAAATAATAGTAAAATGCATGCAAATAACTCATCTGGTAAGGTATCATCCAAATGACATTTGCACTACAGTCTACATGTGTGAGATTGAAGATGGCAGGTAAATCAGAGGACCTTGTGGGGAATGTGCTGCGTCATTTCTTCTCTCTGGAGCAAGAGGGACAGTGTGGGAGTGTCAGGATGTTGGTGAGGGACTGTGCGTTTGTGTATGATTACTTCTTCACGATTTTATATTAAATCGCTGCTTACAGGGAGATCTCCTGATTGCAAACTCTCGGCCGCTTGAGCTATGTAGCCATGGAAACCAATTCTCCAAAGTCCTGCTATCCTATGCCGACTCCTTGTACTCTGACCTCCAGTTCAGAAGAGCTCTTGTCAGTTCTATACATTTTACTCAAATTTAATATTTATTTTTCTTGTGCAGCATTTCTACAAGGAAGCTTTGCAGGTGGCACAGACAGGGCAAGATAACACAACTGAGGTATGTAGGTAGATGCTGAGGGTATTATGCAAACTATTGATTGCTTACAAGAACGGTATTGCCCTTTGAAAGTCTTGTACATGTATGGTAGTACAATCATACAATGTATTGTGAACTGCCTTGCAGTGTGCTCCTCCTAGTGTGTGTGAGGTCAGGTGGAGAATGTACCAGTGCCACATGAAACTCAAGGAGAAACAGGAAGCACTAGATATGGTGAGGGAGGGGCGAGTGATAATGGCAGGCATTTATACATTGGACAGTAAGTACCAGGAATACATAAAGATGCTTTATTTGGTAGTTAGTGAGCTGGTTTCCTAAACTCGAGCCACGTATACCTACCAAATGTTAGTCTACACTGTGGTTGTCCTTCTCTTGACACAGCTGACCAGTATTCCCTTGAAGCAAAGGGACTCCAAGGTAGCACTGGGTCTGGGGAAACTCTACCACCACTTCAAAAATGAAAGGTGATTTTCAACATCCCACAACTCTACTAGACATCACCAAGATAAGAATTACCCTTGTCAAATAATGCACAAGTCACCTATCCCTACATGTACATGTACGACACCTGAGTCTACATGTACGACACCTATCCCTACATGTACATGTACGACACCTGAGTCTACATGCATTTGGATCAATTTATATTTTTCTCTCACTGCAGCCGTGAAGCAAAGATTTGCTACAAGCAGGCTCTCAGGTATGGGGGTCACCTGATATATGGATATTTAGTCACAGTTGCTATGGGTATATGTACATACATAGCATGTCTCCGCTGGCGTTGGAGGCAGCTATTGGTTTATTGAGTCTGGGTGTGGCTCTATCAGAGGTGGTGTTCATATCTCGCTCCCTACACTGTGAGGAGGAGGGTGGTATACTCACACCTGGTACATGGTGAGTACAAGCATGCCCATCCTCCGTTATAGGCCGCCCTCGATTGCAATGATCTCTAAGTGATATGCCATATTGTCTTGCAGGCTTTACTCGTGGCTGGAGGTGCAAGCTTACATCGCCAGACATGAATACAGTGGTGTGTGTGTCCAGGGTAGCTTCATCACTCATACAGTATGACATGTATTATTAGTGAAAGCACATAATAATTATGTCATTGTCTAGTCACTGAATGTCTGAAACCCCAATTACCATAGAAACCAACAATATTAAACTGTGTTCTGTCTGTGTGATGACTTTCAGCTTACCTAGACAATACTAGGTGTTTCCATGGCTGCCCTCATTCCCACACACAATCATTATCAGGTGCAGTTTCCAAGATGAACTTTATTGCACAACAAGTGAGATTTGTCAATACACAGCTGACTAGTAATACCCTTACACATGTGTTGGGGTGTTCCCATGGTGACATGTGTTGGGGTGTTCCCATGGTGACGTTTAGATGGCTTGCAATATAACGTTTGTAGTTTCACAAAATGCTATTTTCTTTAATTTATTGTTTACGAATTGTCATGTTATCTGGTTCGTATTTCATGTATTGCTCGAGCTTCATCATGATTGATAAAGTGCGCTATAATTATAATTTGCTGCATATTTTATAGATCTAATTTAGAAACAATTTATCTTCAGTCACGTATTCATATGGTCAGTGTTAGATGATCACTGCAACTACTGCACATACTTGCATGTCTATAATGTTCATACGTATAACATGTTTCATGTAAATGCTCTCTGACTTTTTGCAGGGTTTTTTAGCAAGTGCTGAGATGAATTGTCAGCTTGCGTGGTGTCTGACCAAGCTGGGACGCACGGACACTGCCAAGGATCTGTTTGCTTCTGTTAGTGAAGATTATGATTATTAAATATTGTACAACACCCACCCCTCACACTCACACACACACACACACACAGGCTCACGCCCACGACCCGTACACTCTCACACACATGGACACATACTCCAGATTGCTTAACCACGCCTCCTTGCTTAAGTTAACCCCTCGCCTACTATACGCCAGCCCCGATCATCACCAGCCCTGGGTTGCCAAGGCCTGGGAAGCAACCAAAGAGGAACCCTTCAACACAAGGAACCGTGTCTTCCTGCACAAGGTTAAGCACGTACAAAGAATATAATATTATTGCTGATTCACGTAATACGATACTAAATTTGATGAAATGTTCAGCCTCAGGGTAGTAAGTGTTAGTCATGTTATGTGTTGATGTTGTATGGCTTAATTCCCACAGGCTAACTCGATTGAACCCAGGAATGCTGAGATGACCTTTCTACAAGGTCAGTTTCCATGACTGCACAGCTCATAAAGGTGTTCCCACCATTGATGCTGTAATCATTATATCATACCGTCTTGTTAGAAGCAGAGAAGTGTTTGTCAGTATGTTATACACACCTAGTTCTTCTTTCAAATATAAGAGTATAAAATTATCGGCTTAGAAGATACTTTTGTTTTAGGAAAAGAGGTGATGCTATTATAGATAAGTAATCTCTCCTCGTGTGTATCCCCTCAGGCTTTATACTGAAGGCCAAACGCGAGTCAGGATGGCTTATGCATTTCAAGAAAACTATTCACCTTGACCCAACCTTTTTTGAAGCATTCGAAAGTAAGCACAGACTACAACGTATGTAATGACTACGTCCTGAGGCATATAATGACGTCTACACGTATGACCAATTAATGGCTTATAAGTACTCCACCACTTGCATGTAGCTAGCTGGGGAGGGCTACTCTAGCCTCACTGTATCTATGGCCTGATTCCTGTGCAGGTGTGATAGAGATGTATAGGGACCAGTCACAGGAAAGAGTGGCGCTCACTCTCATCAGGACGTTGGCTAAGAAGCTACCACTATCTCGACAATACTACGTACGTGCGTACAATACACATACTATCAAAATAATATGTTTCACATCTTTACAGCTGGAGGGACTAGCGCTATCAAAGCAGAATAAAACCAAGGTACTGTTGTAGAGACTATTGCATGGGGAAGTGTGCCATAACCCGAGTATAGATAGATGCAAGTTCTAAGAAACTTCTATTATGACTGTGACATCTTACATATTCATATCTGTGCAGGCTCGACTAGCTCTGGAGCGCTCCATCGAGTCAGAGGGACACTTTGAGAAGGCAGTTGTTGAGTTAGCAAAACTCTATATTTCAGAGAAGAACATCGCGAAGGCTATAGAAACGTGCGTGGGTATGATGTGCAATTGTATACTGAGCTCTGGTGATCCAATACTGAGCTCTGGTGATCCAAATTTAATGATTTTCTGATTTTCTGAAAGCTTAGAAATAGCCCATTCAGATGTATTCTCAAATTTGGAACGGCCATAATTTCCCTTTTTCAGAAAAAGATCATGGGCTATTATTAGCCCACGATATTTGTCAACCACAAAATAGACTTTGATTTTAAGACGCGAGCTCATTGTAAGCTTCCAAAAAATCGTAAAATTAACATTATTGGACGAACAGAACTAAAGTTATGGCCCTTCAAAGATACTTTATTTTGTTTTATTTAACACCTGCATGGTTTTAATTCCCCATACAATCAACTGAGGATAAACGGCCACAAATTGAATGTGTACACATCCAGTGCCTACACATGTCCCACGTACATTATCCCCCCCTACAGTTTAACGAGTCAGCTGGAGGTGCGGACAAGTGCCAACCTCCACTGTGAGCTAGGGGACTGTCTGGTCAAACTGAGCAGACTGCCTGAGGCAGAGGAGCAGTTCAGACTGGCTTTAGGGTTCGTTACACTGAAAACTATATTGGCTTCAGCTTTATTTTATTTCTTTATCCTTAGACTGGAGAAAGACCACAAGAGAGCTCGAAAGAATCTTGATACAACAAACCAACTGGTTTCAGGGCATCCAGCATTTTCCAACTTCAGTGACGATGGAGAATATGTGAGTATAAGTGAGACTATACTATTGAACACTGTATGGAATATTTAGTCGTAGTATAGACCCATACATTGTATACCTCATGTAGGCATTTGTCCTAATGGTTTTAAAATATGGATTATTAAATAGTTGGTAAGTGTTTATTTGACTGCTGTATACAACATCAAACAGTACCATGTATTCAGATGCTTATTTGTTTGTAATAAAACTGGCCAATCTAATTAATATATGAAATATAATATGGGAGCTATTTCTTACTGTACGGTCTTGCAATCTTCCAATAAGGAGAGAGGGTCAAGTGATTCTCCATTATTATATTGGAATTTATGTTGTATATACATTTACCGGGTGTTTGTTATATTAAGTACTGCCTGTGTACGTTTAGTGTGCCAGTTCTCGGAAGCACAATGTGAAAGGAAACATGCGCTGATATTTAGTAAACCCTAGCATATTTTATCCACTGGCGCTTGAGCTGTATATCAGAAATAGGAATATAACTGTGGCCCTGAGGTGACGTTGTGATACTATGTACTTGTCTGGGATCCAATTGCTAACACTATAATTATTGTGTATGTCCTGTGTGTGTGTTATATATGTGTACATGTGTGACCCACTGCATGCTCTACTGCACAGGGTGGGGGGAGTGATGAGAGCATACCAGACCTGTCTGGGGAACACTACGACCAAGAGGTAACATTGCAGCCTAGCTTAGTGTGTGTGGACACTGTGTAAAGGGCTAAGCAGCCATTAAACCTTATAGAACATTTTTAAAACAGTAATTATGCATTTTTTTATGGCAATGAAATTTTCTATAATGCCTTTTAGTTTTGACGTCAGTGTTGTTCTGACGAGTGCTTACACAATACGGTATTGCACTAATAAGGTGTTTTCAAACGTGCAGATGCTTGGATACTAGGCAATTAGCAATTTAATTGTTGTCTCTTTGAGCTTCAATCAGGTGATTTTCCCACACACACATGTATCACCGTACAACAGGTGATTTTCCCACACACACATGTATCACCGTACAAGCTGTGTAACTGATGCATGCAATACTTGCTTGTGTGATTTTGATCACATGATTTCATGCGTGTTCTATCATTTTTGCAGTGGATTTAACGAACTGGACCTCCTGGCAATAGAACTGGAAACTAAACTAACTGTATAATTATCTGAACACACCAAATAATACTCTCTATTTCAGTATGCCAGTATGCCTATTTCTACAATCATGTCAATCAATTCTGAGTTTTGTGTATCTGCTGTTTGAGCTGTATAATTAATTCTGATATGAACATCTGTGAATTGTGCATGTTATCAAGACAACGCTAAGAGTGTACAGGATTTCCTTGTTGGTTTCCCATTGTACAAAGTATTATACTGTATATGCACAGAATAAATAACCTGTAACTATTTTAAGCTGTTACGTGTTTCCATTGCGTACGTAGTTCCAGAAATATGCACGAATGTGATATCACAATACAACCCCTTTTCCTTTCAGACTTCAATTTGCTCCCTGCCTGCATGACCTACGTCATTAGGCTGACATTAGTCTAGTACATGCATGTATGGGAAAATATTCTCATTTCTAGGGTTATTGCATAATTTGAAGCCTTTGTTTATATGCGGTTGCTTCCTTGTGCTACTTTTTCAGCACATTCCTATCTATGCAGACCTATGTCCAAGCTAGCTTACATGATAATATTATGATCTAGCAACCTTATAAAGTTCATAAATCTAGCTGAAGCAGTCACACTATGCTTGTTTAGTTTCAGGCACTTTCAAGCCTATAGTCTATTCATTGATGCTTTCTATACCAGTCCTGCAGTTTCAATAAGCTAGCTATAAATTAGCTCAATTTAGAGCAGTTAGATACATTGTGCAAGAGGCAGCATAGATCAAAGAGTTGCGGTTTGTAGTGCGGTTTTAGCTGCGCAGTATGGAATTCGACCTCGGAGGAGGAGAAGTAACTTTGCTACAGTTCACACCATTGAATGATAGCTACTCGCAGAGCTATGGATACGGCCAACAACAGATGCCTACATGCACAACTGAAGATGTGGAACTGTATGGTGGAAGCATGCACAGTGTCAGTGGTTTCTCTACAACTGGAACTGCAAACTCAATGGAGATGTCTGCAACACCTAGTCCCAACCCTCCACCTGCACCAACAGCTATGCAGCACCCTGAGTACTATTGCCAAACAGAACAATATGCAATGGAGACCAATTGCCAATCCCCATACAGTTACATGAATCAACAACCAACAACTCAAGGCTACAATGACTACATACACTCCCCTCAAGTGGCTAGCCCTGCAGTAAGTGCTGCCACAAGTTATGACAGTCAATCAGTGGACCTAGACAGCCTTGACATGCTCCTAAACGATCCAATGGGTGCAGATCTTGGTCCTCAACCAGTACGTCTACCACGCTTAGAAGAAGAGCCTCCACGAACTAAAGAATCTGCTTACTCGAGCTCCACCCTTTTTTTACCTCATCGAGGCTCCAGCAGAAGCAATCCCCACAGCCCAATTGATATCAGGGTTAAATCAGACACACTAAAATCCTCTAGACGTCACCGGGGTGTTGTTTCGACAGCCTCTCTGAAGTCATTATCCAAGAGAGTGAGTTCCCCCATCTTTCCTGACTACTCCACCCCCCTTTCCTCCGTCAGTCTCAGCCGACATCCTTCAATTACTAGCCTCTGCTCCTCAACCAAATCCGACCCATTCAGTAATGTAACTCCCTCTGTTCGCTCCGATCCTGGACCATATCGAATCCATGCCAACAACAATGCAGATTCAGCTAGCGAATCACCTTCCGTAATGTCAGCACAAGACTCTCAGAGATTTTTATTCACAAGCTCTGCATCAAGCACAGAGAACATTCCAGTCTCAAGTGAGAACTCGAGTCGATCATGCATGGAGATTGCCATGCCAATGAAGCTTGCTCGTAAAATTACTGACCTGGACAAGAAGATAATGAAATTACAAGCAGACCGATCAAAACTTCTTGAAAAGGCAAAGGTGACCGGACCATTTAATGAGGTTATGAACGTTGATACTCGAATGCTAACTGAGAGATCTTCGGAAATAGGACGAATACATTTGTATATTGTGCCTCTAGGCATACACGCCCTGGACGAACCATTGTATGAAGACGCTAATGCAACACTCAGACAAGTTGGCGGATTGTATTTCGACTATCAATCAGCTGTTGATAGCCTGAGGAGTAATTGCTGCAAGGGCATGGTCCGTCTCCCAGATATAAGCACTTGCTTTGCGTACATTAAAAGCCTACTAAACGAAAACCAACGACTAAAACTGGGCAATTCCATAGCAGGCTTCTGCAGGATACAGCTGGATCTAGACACGGCCACAGCCTCAGGCTATGCTGATGGGTCTGTCCCTACAGAGTTTGTAGAATCACTGCGAGTGGCTAATCAAGTTATGCAGTGTGCTCAGCAAATCACTAAAGCATACCCAACAGTACAGATGCATCTACAGCAAGTAAGACAAACCGCAGCAGCCAAGGCTGACAAATGCGATACAATTTGTCAGAGTCTAGGCATTATTGATAGAGAAAGAAGGACACAAATAAAGTCTGTTCTGGAGGGCAACTGTACGATAATGAGCTCAGTGGAGAGAGTGTGGCCGCAATATTATCAAGTTGCCACGGAGACAATTAAAACTATAACTGAATGTATTCACCCTCCCGCTTGATTTATGTTTGTTTAGCTCCAGTTCATAATCAAACCATCTATTCGTTTCATTTTCATAATCAAACCATCTATTCCACGTATTAATTTTGTTCATTTCCAACATTACTGCGAGTAATGTATATACACTTGTTATTATTTTTAACATACACAATACAGAACCCAATGCAGTGAAGGATTGCAGTTAATAATGAAATGCTTCATTCATATATGCATGCTGTTTCCATGACAAAACACGTACACATGTTAAAGGAATGACCAGTTGTTAGTGTGTAATTCTTTCAACAGTGATAAACAACACGAGTCACCATACCCAGTAAAGGCATTCAACTATATGAATGAATTCTCTAGCTCAAATCAAACTACTGCACTCTACGTAAGATATTTAAGATTCCATTGGAGGCAAATTGTTACTATTAGATGCATCCAGGCTAATTACTATAATACCAACAGTCAAACATCGAATAGCACAGAGATCGTATCACCTTGGATGAGTATCTGCTATAGACCATTTGTTTGTAAACAAGCAGAGAAGGAATTGACTGCATGAACTATGTTTCGACGTAAGCAGAAGAAGGAGATAGAGCTGCTCAGCATAGCAAAGAGAACTGAGGCTGCAAAATCTGCACCCAAAACATCTAGTGAGCTCAAAGCCAGGCGCAGAGCCGTGCGATCAATGTCGTTTGATCACAACCCAGAGCAGCTACAACCGTTGGAAGAGAAGAAATTTAGTCGGAAGCTGAGTGAACCTCTCCTAGAGGATACGGACACCTCAATCACATACACACCCCCTTCTGTTCAGGAAGCATCAAGAGCGGATGCAAGGCTTAAACTAATCGATGCTGATTCTGCTCAAGACACTAAAAACAAACCAAGCACTGAAGTACACACATCCAGTTACACGATGAAAATAGTGCCTAACGAAAGGACTAATGGTAGTAGGGTGAAGTATAGACACAGCACGTACGCCACAAGAGGGGGTGTGCCTAATGCATACCTCGCCCTCTTCAAGAATAGTCACGAGAATTTGTGTGAAGAGGAAGAAGATCTTCAAAGGCTAAAATTTGATGATTTGCCAGAAGTACAGAGAGACAGAACAAGCACAGAGAACTCAATGTTTGATGTATCATATGAATTATAAGTACGTACATACTAACTTGTACACACAATCAACCATGCATGTAGACAGTCAATTAAACTATTTTTGCCATTTTTTAGCCCATTTACAGTTCACTATTAATTTTGTGTACAAAATAATTATACCCACAAATTCATTACACACGATGAAATTGCATGCTTACCATTAATCCACAAAAGATTGTCTAAAAATGTTGTTGGCTAAGTTTATTGTTCAAGTATTGTAATATCTGATGCAGCGTGTCTTTGTTCTCTCCCTCCACCCACTCCAGCTCGACACACAGTCCTTTGTCCTCAACGTCAAACGAAGCAGCCTTCCCACCAGGGACAATCTTATGGGCTTTATTTGGGCTCAGTTTTCTCTTCTTCTTTGGGGAGTGTTCCATTTCATGGCCGGAAACGAGAGAGCAGATGAATCGCACATGACATGGAGTAGACAGAGCTTCCAATTCATACAGAGCTTTATGTTCGGAGTCTCGAATATTTTCATTGATTATAGGAGCCTCCTCATTTGTGCCACCATCAGCAGAAGAAATTATCACAGCTTCTGTGTGAGTAAAAATCAATGATCCCATTGTAGCTAGCAACATTAATTTGTATCCTCAGCAATCTATGTACAGTACAGGATCTAATAAATTAACATCACTAGCCAGAGCACGATTTTACTCGCTAAGCACATGCCTTTGTCTTCCTTCCTCTGTCTGTCCAGACACTCAATTAGTCTCCTTCTTTTCCGTTGATGAGACCAAGTGTTCTTGATACCATGACAACGCAGTCGTACAGTCGAGTCTAACCCTGCCTCCTCGGTAACCTTCATCTGAAGAGAAGTAATGACATAATATTGTGGACGCTTCCTGTCATACATTGTAACTACTAGTACGATATAAGCTAACATTTAATAGTAATTTCTGTTAGCTTCGTTTAATGAACTTACTGCCAGCTCTTTCATTTGCTTCACTAGCCACTCCCTGATCAGCTGTGTTCTCTCTCCACGAGATTTGGATGTGAACAACCCATAGAGAGGTTGTCGTAAACACAATGGCTTCTCCCTTCTCTTTCTGTTGCTAGTGTTGAGGGCAGCCACCTAACAACATAAGCTCAATTAATCAGACATTGTCCATAATATAAAAGTACTATAATAATTATAGTACAACACTATAATATGGTATATCAGAGGAGGTCCGACAGGCGCGGTGCAGCTCAAGCAATTAGCCTCTGATTACTCTCAGCAAACGTACGATGTGGGCGGTGCGTGGGCAGATAATTATTGTTAATTGCCTGAGCTGCACCGCACCTGTCGTACCTCCTCTGATGGTATATGAAGCATTCTACAAATTTCATAAGAGGATTGCTCCTGTTTCCACGGTAACTATCAGTATACACATGGACATTCTGTGTAGACCTTTTCCTTGAGTGATGAATCAAAGGACCAGCCCAGTCCCCACCGCCATGTCCTACCCTGTACGAACTCTGTGCTGGTTACCACGGGAACCTGTGCGTACAAGTAAACGCTTGTGAACAAATACACAGCTAATTAACATCAATTACTGAAACTCAAAGTCTGCAATTTCTAACATTTGTTGTTGTCTTGAGCGATAATTGGACAACATTGTAGAGGAATCTAGGAGAGCATACAAGTGCCACAGAGATACAGTTACAGTGCTACGCTGCAGTTCATTAGTCGATGATCAAGACATGTGATGGATTACAGAAGAATGGATGATCTACTGGAACCATATCTCACTCACGCTGTTCTGTTTGAGTTGTGCCAGTAATGGTTTCAAGCTGCTCTTCTTCCCCAACATGGTTGTATACCACCTACAGAAGCCGACAAACACAAGCAGACCCAATTACACACTGCAAAGGAACTCGTGTTATACTGACCCTTGTATGCACTTTACACCCAAACAGATACCAATCAATACATGTACATGCATGCTGTGCTGCTAGTAGTTCAAGCTTCTCTTTTTGTTAGATCATGTAACATGATACGAACAGCATCTTAATTTTATTAAGTCTCAAAGCTGGGTTGTCAGAATGACAGTATATAGCAATAGTCTAGTAATGAGGCGAAGTCAAACATTGGAATTGGTAAGAAAAAGTACCCAAACTTCACATGACTCACCTTACCCTGTTTTTGAGTTGCAGACTGTCTTGTATGATCCTCCGAGTGAATGCCACCTCACCTCCCTGTGTGATGGCCTCCCCTGGAGAAGCACGGCTGAACGTCTCTGCAGGGGGTCTACGCCCACTATGAGTGGCCACACCCACTAAACGCTCCTCTGTGTCCTTGAAGAAGGGAGGGTTGCACATACAGAAGGTGTACTGAGACACAGCTGGGTCCATTGCCTCCATTAGCACAACCTCAGGGGTCACCGCCACCACTGGGGGTAAGAAAGCAAGACAGGGGGTCACTGCACAGGGGTCACCTTCACCACTGGGGGTCACTCTACTGTGCTATAACAAGTATTACATGAACATATAATTTTCGAAGCTGTTTTAGAGTGATCATTGTACCAGAATAGCTAGTACACATGGTTTTATGAAAAACTCGATCAATAGCAGCCTTACAAAGCTCATCACAATGACTATAACGTAAGTACCAAGGATACTGGATACTCTACGCCCGAATATAGGCAGGTGGTCCAGCGTGTTGTTGTGTACGCTCATAGCTATGGTAAGAATGCCCATCTCTTAGTGGAGGCCATAGACAACACACACTGACACACACACACCTTCAATGAGTGCGTGTATGTTGTCGGCTTTATCAGATTAAGCATTGATGATGATCGTATGACTGCAATAAGAACCAATTCATCTATGATAACACATGCATACCACAGGCCTATGACTGGCTACCAGCATGGAGACTGTGAAGGCATGGGGTTTCAGGTATAGATCAGAGGAGGAAACAGGACGGCCATAGTTATAACAGATCCAATAATTGGAAGGACTAAGACAGGCAGTCTACAATATAGATTAAGGTGTGTACCTATTAAATTGGACATAAAATAACATTTTTATCATGGAATTACAAACAGGATGCACTAGTACATTAGACGAAGGCTTCAGTTGTTGCAATGACAAGCGACCCACCTTTGACTTTATGTGTGAGCCCATTTCTAGCCACATTCTCTGTAGCTATAGCCACTGAGTCTTGATCAATATCAGTAGCCAGGAAGCTCCACCCATTCAGCCTCGTACCCAGGAGGGGGTAGATACACGAGGCACCTGTCCCTACAAGACACAAGTACATGAATAATATGAGAGTTGATTAGTACCACATGGCTCTACTAAAATATGTCTTATGTTAAATGTGGTGCCACAAGGACTTTAATTATCTGCGTGATGACAGTCTTCACAATGTTGAATGGCACAAAGTGAGTGGGGGGGGGATCGAGGCTACTTTGTAAACATCTTTGTAAACAGATGTCAAAATAAACAAACAACTTTGTTTGTGTACAAAGAGATATGACTTCATCTGTTGCATGATGTGCTAATTTGCCACTTACCAATGTCAATTCCAATCACATCAGTAGTGGAGGACGTCTCCACACCCTCACAGCTCATCTCCACGCCCACACCAATTGTCTCCACACTCTCACAGCTCATCTCCACGCCCACACCATTTGTCTCCACACTCTCACAGCTCATCTCCACGCCCACACCACTTGTCTCCACACTCTCACAGCTCATCTTCACGCCCACACCACTTGTCTCCACGCCCCCACACAGTCCCAACAGATCCTCCACCCAATGAATATAGTTAAGCCGCTGAGGAACAGCTGGTATTAATTTGTCAAGTGGAATATCCACATCCAGACTGAAGTCCCTGGCCAGGACGGCACATGTCAGCTCTCGGAGGGACGCTGGGTCACTGAAATCAAGCGTGTATGGGAATCTCTTCTCAGTGGGGGATTTCCCTGGGGGAATTCCCTTTAACGAGGGGGCGGGGTCATCAGCCGTGTGAGTGGACTTGGACTTGTGGATTAGGTAGGGTTTAAGGGAGGGACGGAATTCAGCAAGCTCTCCAAAATCTGGTTTCGTGTTGTAACGATTTCTTGGATGCATAGCTGCCTGAATAAAAAATATGGTAGTGATATTTATGGGTTATAGGTTTTGGGACAACATCAACGTTGCTACAGACAACCTACTTACCTGAATATTACTCTCTGTTGGCTGTGCTGTGCCTTGAAGGTGAAGAAACTCTTGCTACACTGGGGCCCACATGGAGCTGGGGGAATTCCCTGTTAGTGTGCAAACAAGGGGGTGGGGCTAGTATAGTAGTGAAGCCAAGGTGCAAAGAAGCCTGCTCCAAGATCCAGTGGGATCCTCTGCTTCACAATGCCCTCCAGCGCTAGCGGTGCAGCTGACAGTGATGTCAATGGCGACCAGCCTAACATGTTCGAGGTCCTCTGCGAGAATGTGCACACCTCAATGCTCACACACAACGGCACACTAGAGCAGGTACTACCTCAGTGTTCAGGTTGTAGCTATGTTTGTGATACTTCCCTTCCATACAATCCAGTTCTTTGATTTCAAAGACGAGCTATTAAAGGTAAGGTGGTTAATGTGTGTCTATAGTTAAGTTATTAATAGACATAGTTATATCTATTTACTCGGACTCTTTCAGCTGCCATAACTTGAATTCTGTGGATCCAATGTCAAATTTTTTTATGATTTTCTGAAAGCTTAGAAAAATACCTTTCAAATGGTGTCATCAAAAATCATATTTGAGAGATAAAAATATTTGTCAATTTGCCGATACCATGGATTATAGCCCATGGTCCAAGGCCGAAAAATGACAAATTAGGGCCCCGAAAAAATTTTGGATTGCAACACATCATTTGAAAGGTCTCTTTCTAAGCTTTCAGAAAATCCTAACATTTTTGACATTGGATCAATGATACTCAAGTTAAGGCTGTTGAAAGATATTCAACTACACTCTGTTCATTCAATAGTTTGGGGATTCTTTCGGCTGCCATAACTTGAATTCTGTGGATCCAATGTCAAATGTTTGGGAATTTTCTGAAAGCTTAGAAAAAAATAGTTCAAATGGTGTCATCAAAAATCATATTTGAAGTATTTGCCAATTTGGCGATACCATGGATTATATAGCCCATGGTCCAAGGCCGAAAAATGATAAATTAGGGCCCCAACGAAATTTTGGATTGAAACACATCATTTGAAAGATCTCTTTCTAAGCTTTCAGAAAATCATAACATTTTTTACATTGGATCAACGGTACTAAAGTTATGGCTGTTGAAAGATGTTCAACTACAACCCCTCCCCCCGTTTAATCAATGGTTCGGGATAGGTCAGTGCAGCTAGCTAATTTGCTTTCTCTTTAGCATGCACTGCCTCCTAAACTACTTGCAAACTTGACCTTACTCTCTTCAAAACTCTTCAGAAGGTACGTTTCATATCACCTCCATCTCTGATCCTCTATTCCACTCACTGTGTATATTATATAGTTACTCTGAGTTCAGTTTACCAGTGAATGAGTTGACTAGGATGGTGAGACAACACTCCACTCCTTGGGAGGAGAGGGCCGACAGTTTGAAGGGCATTCGCTCGGACTATGACAGTATGAGGACCAAGCTGAGCATTGCACTCAAGAGGATTGAATTGATGTCAGCCGGGGTACGTATTGAATCAGTGATCATACGTATGTACATTTAGTGTAAGGTACATTGGCGTAACTGTGAATGTGGTGTGGGGGTGTTGATGTATAATAGAAAAAATGTTTATAAGTCTGAATTTATGCTCAGGAGGAGAGGATAAAGAAGGAAAGGAGGTTGGGTAACTGGGAGAGACTGTTTGTTAAGACCATGGAGTCTGAGAGCCACGGCAGACGATGGAAGTTCAGGATAGAACCTCTCAAGAGGAAGATGCAACAAGATGGGTATGTGCACTTGCAACGTTGTAACCAGCCACAAAACATTACTTCTTGGGGATCTGGTAGCCTCTCCTCCAAAACTGCCTTAATTAGTTATACTGATTACCAGCTAGCCTGTGTTCGCACACTGGTTATACTGATTACCAGCTAGCCTGTGTTCACACACTGGTTATACTGATACCAGCTAGCCTGTGTTCACACACTGGTTATACTGATTACCAGCTAGCCTGTGTTCGCACACTGGTTATACTGATTACCAGCTAGCCTGTGTTCACACACTGGTTATACTGATTACCAGCTAGCCTGTGTTCGCACACTGGTTATACTGATTACCAGCTAGCCTGTGTTCACACACTGGTTATACTGATACCAGCTAGCCTGTGTTCACACACTGGTTATACTGATTACCAGCTAGCCTGTGTTCGCACACTGGTTATACTGATACCAGCTAGCCTGTGTTCACACACTGGCTATACTGATTACCAGCTAGCCTGTGTTCACACACTGGTTATACTGATTACCAGCTAGCCTGTGTTCACACACTGCAGGTTTAATCCGTATCTCTCTGACTCTTCCGGTGATGATTCTGACAAAGATGATAACCAGAAGAAATACTTGGTAACTGAAATCAGTGACATGATGACCCCCCATCATGCGCACCAACCCCCCACAGAGCACTGTAGAGAAGAGCGAGACTGAACTGAGTGAATCGGATGATGACACTGACAGAGAGAGCTCCAGCATGGTACACAGTAACTACCTACATATGTGCAGTGTTTTGACCTACGTGTAAATGCATATTGATACAGCATGAAGTGGAGCAGGTACAAGCCACACCCACCCCACCTCCTCCTCCGATAGAGACTGCCGAGTCAGCAGCATGTACCAAGGACCCAGACTATGACCAGTAAGTCCTGCACACTTAATCTCAACTACGTATGCACATATATCTGTACATGATATTACTTGTCTGACTACCTGCAGGTACTTGCTTGTTCAGCTGTACAGGCCAAATGGATTATTAAAAGGTACATATGTATAAATATCCTTGCGTCCATTTTTAGGTATTTTCTATATAGGGAAGGATGTGTGCTGTACTCTAGCCTATGGACAGGAGTACTACACTACCGATGTCTACCCTGGAAGGACAGATCCTGGCAGCGTGCTTACGTATGTCAGCCATACCAATACAAATTTTTGTTAATTCGTGTTCTAGCATTATCTAGCTAGTCCATCATGATTGTGTTATGTCCTGCCAGGCATCAGAGCTTCCACTTCAAGTTGAGTGATGACGCTGCTCGCACTCTGCCCCCTGAGAGGCAAGAGCCCTTGGACGCCATTGATGTCTCTAAGGTCACACTGACTGTCTACCCTGGGACCATTGCTCAGGACATGGCCGCCTATCTCTCCATTGTATTGAAGGAGCTGCATATAACTGTGCGTGAGAGCTAGCACACTAGCTGGTGTATGTGTTGTATGCTACTGTGCGTGTGAGCTAGCACACCAGCTGGTGTATGTGTTGTATGCTACTGTGCGTGTGAGCTAGCACACTAGCTGGTGTATGTGTTGTATGCTACTGTGCGTGTGAGCTAGCACACTAGCTGGTGTATGTGTTGTATGCTACTGTGCGTGTGAGCTAGCACACTAGCTGGTGTATGTGTTGTATGCTACTGTGCGTGTGAGCTAGCACACTAGCTGGTGTATGTGTTGTATGCTACTGTGCGTGTGAGCTAGCACACTAGCTGGTGTATGTGTTGTATGCTACTCGCATCAGTACAGTACACTGTCTAAGTCTTTAATCGTACTTACCAACCAACTCGTAGGAATTTATTATTACTAACTTTGAGTCGTCATAACTTGAGTTTTGATAGAGTACCAGCGTAATTATAAATGCATTTTGTAGCCCTTTATAATTTAAATCACTGATAGCCTAGATATAGAGAAAGTTCTATTCTCTGAGAAAAGCCATGCCGCTTGAAATGACACATTTTCAAGCGGCCATTATGCAGCTATGAAGAATGATAATGTGTGCAGTACTAACCATTCACTATTGCACACATGGCACAGGAGGAGTCCACAGTGATTGTACCACCACAGGACACAGCTGAGGAGAGGACGGAGCTCAACTGGGAGGAGATTGACTCAAAGGTGAAGGGATTTCCACAAGAGTATCTCTTGAAGATGCAAACTCAGCAAACAACTGATGAAGAAGAAGATGAACCGTCACTTCCACTGATACCAATGATCTGTCACAGGGTCAAAGTGCAGAGGTACGCTATACAGAGCAGCTTTATATTAACTAGGAGCCCAGGCAGCAGTTGAAAATGTGTAAATATGTACATGTGCAATAGCAGCATATACTTTGTACTAATTCTGGTGTAGATTTAAGAGGTTTTGTGTGATCTTTCTTTAGACATAAAACAATGCACAGTGGAACTGAGACCCTTCCCTGGGATGTGTGAGTTGACAGAGCTAGCTACAGAATCAGAGCATCATTGATACTTACCTGTGCAGACTAGTGGAGCATCTTGGCTACCGTCTTGTGCCTGACACTCAGTCTAGAGCTGTCTCCATGATCTGTTTCGAGGAGCCTCCATCAGAGGAGCCAGAGATGGAAGAGAAGGCAGAGGAGGTAGTATCCCAACAAGAATTGGCCGCTCTCTCACTGCAACATGCACAAGAGATCTGTAAATTGCAAGAAGAATTCGGGTAAGTTATTATTGAGATTTTTTAAGCATTTATTAATTGCATGTTTGCACAGGAAAAAGTTGAACTCTTTGACAGGCACACTAAGTCGAGTTAGAGCTGATAAAGCAAAGGAAATTGAACAGCTTGAGCAAGGTGACTGACTTAATGTTCTCTACATGGAAATCCAATAGGCTTATAGTTATGCATTGCGACAGTAAAGTTTCTGTAGCATTGGAGTTGTACACTAACTGTTCTTGTGTGTGCATGTGTGTGTGTGTGCATTGTACAGCTTTAGTTGAGGCGGAGCAGAGGAGGGGTGGAAAAGGAAGGAGTGCCTCTGATATACGCAGTCTCATTGCACGAAAGAAGAAGCTGAATTCCAAGATCACTCACGGACTTCCTAACTGGGGGGAAGGCCTACCCCAAGATGTGAGGCTAACTAGAGCAAGCTTTTGTTGTTGGCAATGTTTATGTTGCAATTAAGCTTTGCATGCATCGAAGGCTCTTATATAGTAATTGTGTGATTATATCTGTCTCATTCTCATCAGTTCTTTGAGAGAATGGAGATGTTTGCTGAAGAGAGTTTGAGGAAACAAGAAGAGCTAACGGATAGAATCAAACGAGAGGTGAGATAGCTCAGAGACTATAGCTGTGTCAGTACTAACCTCTCTCTGTCTAGGTGAGTGTGGCGTGTGAGAAGCAGCTGGCTACTCAACACAAACTGGCCCCAGGGATCACAAGAACAGACATTGACACAATCACAGAAGGTATGTTAAGTAATGCGTGCTACATGTAGCTCTAGGTGTTATGCACTGCAGGAGCGCTGTACATATATAATTATAATATGTAGATAGCTGCATCTGATTATACCCCTGGTTATTGTACATGCAGATGTGTCTTTACCTGCTCTCTTCATGCCGACACGTTGCACTAAGAACCTGGTGTTTACTCCACGTGCTCATCGCTACTTCCATCCCCCTGGCTCCTCCGAGGCTAGAGTCACTCAACCACCAGCAGTGTTCGCTCTACCCCCTCTCAGCTCAAATGTAAGACTGGCTTCAATTGTTGCTAATTTGATTCAGTATAGTGCACTTGCAACAGAGAATTGCCTAACAGCAAAACCACAATAATATTTATTACATGTAGATAATAGCCTAAAACCCTAAACCTGTATCTGTATAATGAGGAGTATGGTTTAGTGGTTAGGGTGGTGGCTTCGTAGATCATATGATAGATAAGGCGTGGGTTCGATTTCCTCTTAGGGGACATTTCTTCATTTCTTTACAAATCAATAAGTAATTTCCCAAACTTTTGAATGCATCATACTCCTGTCAAGTACATAATCAAGTTGGGGCGTCGCCCGGTTTCTGTGAAACTTCGTTTCGTTTCACAGAAACCAGGCGACGACCCAACTTACCCTTTTTGGTAGATTAGGTTCTGTCTTTTTTTCTTCTCAGATATGTGCTAGAATTAAATTGTGGGTTTGCTGTTTGCAATTCTCTGTTGCAAGTGCACTACAATCCACTGTAGCTGTTGTACAGTGGAGATGTTCTGCTTAATGTGTTGATTTTAAGCTTTCAAAAAGTCATGTTATAATTATTTATGGCTGTTTAAAAAAACGCTGGATATTTTATTTGAGTACATTCATCTGCCGTTTCATTCTCTACAGCAACTCAACACCCTCAACCTGTTTGAGCTGAGTCAGCAATACAGTCAGAGCAGCCCCCAGTGGCTACATGACCACACCCACCAATCCCCTCGTTACACTCCAGCCCCGCCTTCTAGTGCCTGCGACCACTATCACATGGACCCACACACAGAGCACTATCACATGGACCCGCACACAGCCAGCAGCAGCTCTCATGATAGCAGAGGCACTTATTATAATAGTGAACTGTAGCATACTATTACACCTTATTTTATACATTGCACAGCACTCCTCATAATTATTTACTTGCTAATTGCATTTTTGTGGTTATTTTTCACCGGATATAAACATTGAGAAGCAATCAATGTGTGTTAGGTACAAAGGTACCTATCTTTGATTAATTTCTGAGACGCAGTCATGAGAGAATAATAATAATGAAGGTTAGAGTAGCCGTGTTTCCAGTATTGGTAGCAGCCCTGGTTCTGGGTACTAGGACCATAGGTACAGGTGAGTGGTTGACTATAGCTAGCTAGATATAGTTCCCACCTTGTTGTGTCTAGTTGATGTGTAAGTTAAGTACCTCATGAATCTAGTGTGTGTACATGTAGCTAGTGCTACTATGAATTTGTGTTTAGCATAGTAATCTAGTTATAGAAGCAGTACCATCACCGCACACACGTACACACACACACATCACACACCGCCCACTCTGAACGAAGATGCTTTTAGCGAGAACACTTGTCAGGTTGAAAAGCTCTACACATCGTCTCTACCAGCAGGTACGTGTCCCTATAGCTAGTCACCACTCGGTGTTGCGGTTCAGTGTGTTGTCATTGTATGGCTCTATTCTACCTGGAAAATGAACTTTTATATTATCGTAATGCATCAAGACCTGTGCTGTTGGTACTATGCATATTCTGAGAAGCTATTTTGAAAGCCATACCTCACTGCTCTCATATCCATGTCTTCCTTGAATTACTGGGTTAGGAAAGCGACCAGGTGTAGCTAGGAATGTTTCTATGAAATAGGGAAAAGTTAGAGTTTAGAGCCTTTGGTAACAGTTCTCTGGAACACAATATAACAGTCCTTGGAGGCATCTCACTCCCCACCTTAGTCTGTAAGGGCCATTTGTTTCATTAGCACAAGTTTCCACCGCTTGTGCACTATAGTACACCCAACCAGCCACAAGGGCCATATTGGTGTTTATATTATACGTGTCTGATTAGCTTTTCCATGTAGCAACTGTTTCACATCCAATTCTCTATTTCAATAAGGAAATGGCTAGTCCTAACTCATCAGTATGCTTACACCACAAATGACCTGCTCCCATATCAACCCCCTCATCATAGGAGGCGCTGATACACCGCATATACAGATACTGGGTGATCAACTGAGTGCAGACAGGTGTCTGGCCAAATGCTGTTCCCTCGGCCCTGAGGCATGTCAGTACCTCTGGATCATTGATACCACCTGCATTGCCGTGGCCTGCGACAGTGATAAGATCAGCAATTGTGAACCTAAATCAGTTCCCATCAGTATTAGAAAAGGGTCTTCCTCTGTGTACGTTGCCTTGAAGCATTCGACACCGTCAGCAAATGAGCTAGAGAATGCATTGGATTTGATGAGTCGTTTCTCCTCGGATGGCAGCAAAGGAAAAGAAGACGTCTTGGGGGATTCCCCTCCGATTGCAGCCACACTCACTGATGAGATTGTTATTACCTTGCCAACAAACGAAGTGAACATATTTGGTAACCATAGCAAAGACGATAAGGTGAGGTATACAATAGCGAGGCAACTGAACACAACTGTTGTGCAGCTGTTTCTAAACTGTAAACGCACACACACACATGTACGTCAATGTATACTCTCTCACTCTATAGACACTGTTTACTTTTGTTACAGCGATAACTAAAGCTTTACTTTTTGTATAAACAGTGCACATGTAATTAGTACATACCTCATTCTTGACAGGGCATAGCCGCCTACTCATGGAAATTGCTGAGTGAGCACTTTGTACAACCCCTCCTCGAGAATGCTGACCAGGCAATCCTTCACGCTGGAAACCTGCTTCCTGGCAACTATCAGTTCAGCCTGACAGTGACGGACACTAGCGGCCAATCAAGCAGAACCACTGTACTGGTGCGGGTCAACAAAGGTATGCGTTGTTGAGTGGAGTAAGTGCTGGTAGTTAAACTAGCTAATAAGTGTGGAATCTATTCTCCTGACTGTGTGCATAGCATTGTACTGGACATACAGTGCATGTGGTATATATAGATCAATGGAAGTATGTACTTACTTGTCAATTAAAATTATAAGTCTTTTTGGGTTTTTTTGTTAGTTGGCTTTCTGATGGACTGTCCATTAAAACCATCCATTAGTTTAGAGGGAGTGTGTGTGGGGGAGGCCTCCACTAATAATAATGATGGTGGTGTTATAGTTAAGAATGCCTCACATTTAACTGAGCCATGACATTATCTATCTTCCACTCAGGTTCCACATTTACAGAGGTTTCCACGACAACAGGAAGCTTAGCAATGACCACAGGTATTGAACCATTAAAGTAATTATATAATATCGGGACTTTTAGAGAATCATAATTCCCGAGACCATGTGTGGTAAATAATTATAGTTCAGTATACTTAGCTGTTATTGTTAATATTGCAGTCTCCGCCATGTTTCACCACTCTCTCCCATACAGTACCCATGGATAACAATAACCGCCCCCTCACAACCACATTGATCACACCCACTAACGAGATGGATCTTAACGACACTGCGGACATTGAGGATGAAGAGTTTGACTTCTACACAAAGAGACGAAACACTCTCAAGATCGTGGTTCCCTCACTAGTGTCCCTGGCCGTGTTGCTAGTGGCAACGGCAGCCATTACTACGGCATGTGCTTGTTGCTGTCAGAGAAACAAAGAGTAAGTATTGCCATACAATAATGATGTATACTGGTGCTTCTCCAGGTTTAGGTTAATTATGATATGCATCATTGGGCACTTGATTTGCTTAATAGCCTTCTTCTACCTAGTACATGTACTGTGTGCTGTGTATGTTTGCTGTTTGCTATAATTATAGTGAATAAACGCTTCAAAAGACTTCACCTACCCAGTTTGAATGTGGGTGCGTGTGTGTGTGTGTGTGTGTGTGTGGGTGGGTGTGTGCGTGTAGACTGGAGCTCATGTTCATTTGTTTATTACAGTCGGATGAGGAGGTACTACAAATACAAGAAATTGCCAGAGACTATACAACAAACTTGAGACGTTCATTACATCCTAGCTCTCATCTGAAGTACATGCATTGGTGTGTGTGTTTTGTATACATAGTGGATATTATTATGTTCAACGTGTTTCGTGTCTAAATCTCATACGTAGTTTGAAATTAGCATGGCACACCAGCTGTGTATTGTTTAACTAGAGTTGGACTTTCCCTGGGACTTTTCTATAGTACAATACATCCTATACATACATACAGTCGTGTGTACAATGTCACTTAGTCTAATACACAAGCACACGACTGATGATAGCTATAGCATAACTTATAGTGAGTATTGTAACAACGTTCTATGCGTTGGTTCTTTGTGCTGAAGCAATAATAATGTCATTTTCAACTACTGAGCTACAATCAGCTCTACAATCAACTCTTGAAGTCACTAATGATGAGAAACATAAAGTGGATGATACTCATTCAGGCAAACAGCTTGTATTCGTCTGCTCAAAGCCGGAAGATTTTGAAGTTGATGATGACAACCGAGTGTACTCTTTGAAGTTGAATGATGAGTCAGCTGGTTTAGTGCGATTCAAAGTAAGCAAATGCTCGACAGTTTTCTTTGCTGCTGTGCACGTCTCAAAATACAATCTTCTTCACAGTGGACTTGTGATTGAGAATGACTTTGAGGTGACTATGAATGGCAGTACTACTCCATATAAGGGAGGCCACCTCTTAGCTCATGCTATGTTTGTGAAGAGTGAATCAGGTCTCGATCTCGGTACAAAGCTTTTGGTGTGTATGTGCTCAACCAGAGATTCTGCATTTAATGAGATGGCTACTCTTATCAAGAATGCTGACTACTACACACGAGCAATGTCACCTGGTTTTGTGTCCTCCACACCTTGTTGCCAGCTGGTTGAATTGCTTCGAAAGGAAATTAACAAACCATTCGATAAGCATTGGGCGACACGATTGAGTGAGTCTATGAAGGACTTGCCAGACGCGCCTAAGCTTGGTGGCAATGATACTAACTGTGCTATTTTTGCTGGACGCATCTTCTACACCCTTGCTCCCTCTGAAGATAAAGATGAGATAGCAATTGCAGGCATGCTAAAAGTGTTTAAGGAGCTCGGCTTTGAAGAGAGTAAAGTGAAACCTTATGTTTCAGCAATAACCAAATGAACTAAATGTACGTGTGTGCGTGGTAACATACTGAACTATTGTTATGGACGGACTCATGCTGCTTAGAACTTAATGTACATGTGTACATGTATCAATTAAAGCAATTATAAGCAATTCAGAAAACTAACAAACTCACATAATGCACTGTTGGTATAGCTAACGATCAGTACCCTGGTGGTGGTGTAGTTCAGTCCATTTATTGTCCTTGGTCTTATTCACCAACAGCACACCCTCCACTCCGTCTGGGATCACCTTCTCCTCCTTTGCTACCTCTATTGCCGTGTCCAGTCGAGCTTGGTTATAACACAGCACTCTCATTGGCCGCACAGGAGCACTACTCAGACCCTGGGCCTTGGACAGGATGAAATGTCGATGCTGTTTGCGAGTGGTTGTAGGTGGTGTAGACTGAAGGTCTGAGCTAGAGAGAGCAATCGCTTGGCTGGACACCGAGTCTATTTGTTCATTCAATTCAATAGGCGGGAGGACAGGAGGTGGTTGCTTTACACTCACATGGTCTTGCCTCTTACTGGATTCAATGATATCGCTGATCTCTGAGCGAACTATTTCACTAGCTTGCCTCCTAAAAGGATCCAGAGGTGTATTGTCACTCCTATACAGTGTTTTCACGGATTGTTTAGAGTGCCCACTCAGTGAAGTAGCTGAGCGACCTTGTTGCTGTCTCCTGAGAGGCTTGCTAGCTCGTCTCAACTGGTCAGGTGGTGACGAGGAATAAGATAGCGGCTTTGGGGATATGGGTGGAGTTGGCAGAGCACGTGTAGTGCCAGAGCTCTCAATACTCGTCATGCTAGAGACTTCAAAAGGCGCAGGGGAGGAGTTAGTTCGTCGGAAATTCCTTCGTTGTGTCGTGGCTGGTGGTCTTCGTGAAATGCCCATTGGTGGTGGGTTTGGAGTGAGTCTTAGTCCTCTCAACTGGTGATACTGGGTTCTTTGTGCCTCATCAGTGTCTGAGATTACATCCGTTTCTTCGCTGCCCTG